>NW_027274971.1:0-73674 GCF_030028105.1 Mobula birostris
GGGAGAGGGGAATCATGGTTGGGAAAAGGGGAGGGAGAGGGGAATCATGGTTGGGAAAAGGGGAAGGGAGAGGGGAATCATGGTTGGGAAAAAGGGAAGGGAGAGAGGAAGGGAGAGGGGAATCATGGTTGGGAAAAGGGGAGGGAGAGGGGAATCATGGTTGGGAAAAGAGGACGGGAGAGGGGAATCATGGCTGGGAAAAGGGGAAGGGAGAGGGAAATCATGGTTGGGAAAAAGGGAAGGGAGAGGGAAATCGTGGTTGGGGAAAGGGGAGAGAGAGGGGAATCATGGTTGGGAAAAGGGGGAGGGAGAGGGGGAATCATGGTTGGGAAAAGGGGAAGGGAGAGGGGAATCATGGTTGGGAAAAGGATAAGGGAGAGGGAAATCATGGTTGGGAAAAGCGGGAGGGAGAGGGGAATCATGGTTGGGGAAAGGGGAAGGGAGAGGGGAATCACGGTTGGGAAAAGGGGAAGGGAGAGGCGGAATCATGGTTGGAAAAAGGATAAGGGAGAGGGGAATCATGGTTGGGAAAAGGGGAAGGGAGAGGGGAATCATGGTTGGGAAAAGGGGAAGGGAGAGGGGAATCATGGTTGGGAAAAGGGGAAGGGAGAGGGGAAGGGAGAGGGGAATCATGGTTGGGAAAAGGGGAAGGAAGAGGGGAATCATGGTTGGGAAAAGGGGAAGGGAGAAAGGAATCATGGTTGGGAAAAGGGGAAGGGAGAGGGGAATCACGGTTGGGAAAAGGGGAAGGGAGCGGGGAATCATGGTTGGGAAAAGGGGGAGGGAGAGGGGAATCATGGTTGGGAAAGGGGGAGGGAGAGGGGAATCATGGTTGGGAAAAAGGGAAAGGAGAGGGGAAGGGAGAGGGGAATCATGGTTGGGAAATGGGGGAGGGAGAGGGGAATCATGGTTGGGGAAAGGGGAAGGGAGAGGGGAATCATGGTTGGGAAAAGGGGAAGGGAGAGGGGAATCATGGTTGGAAAAAGGGGAAGGGAGAGGGGAATCATGGTTGGGAAAAGGGGGAGGGAGAGGGGGATCATGGTTGGGAAAAGGGAAGGGAGAGGAGAATCATGGTTGGGAAAAGGGGAAGGGAGAGGGGAATCACGGTTGGGAAAAGGGGAAGGGAGAGGGGAATCACGGTTGGGAAAAGGGGAAGGGAGAGGGGAATCATGGTTGGGAAAAGGATAAGGGAGAGGGGAATCATGGTTGGGAAAAGGGGGAGGGAGAGGGGAATCATGGTTGGGGAAAGGGGAAGGGAGAGGGGAATCATGGTTGGGAAAAGGGGAAGGGAGAGGGGAATCATGGTTGGGAAAAGGGGAAGGGAGAGGGGAATCATGGTTGGGAAAAGGGGAGGGGAGAGGGGAATCATGTTTGGGAAAAGGGGAAGGGAGAGGGGAATCATGGTTGGGAAAAGGATAAGGGAGAGGGGAATCATGGTTGGGAAAAGGATAAGGGAGAGGGGAATCATGGTTGGGAAAAGGGGGAGGGAGAGGGGAATCATGGTTGGGGAAAGGGGAAGGGAGAGGGGAATCATGGTTGGGAAAAGGGGAAGGGAGAGGGGAATCATGGTTGGGAAAAGGGGAAGGGAGAGGGGAATCATGGTTGGGAAAAGGATAAGGGAGAGGGGAATCATCGTTGGGCAAAGGGGGAGGGAGAGGGGGGATCATGGTTGGGAAAAGGGAAGGGAGAGGAGAATCATGGTTGGGAAAAGGGGAAGGGAGAGGGGAATCATGGTTGGGAAAAGGATAAGGGAGAGGGGAATCATGGTTGGGAAAAGGGGGAGGGAGAGGGGAATCATGGTTGGGGAAAGGGGAAGGGAGAGGGGAATCATGGTTGGGAAAAGGGGGAGGGAGAGGGGAATCATGGTTGGGGAAAGGGGAAGGGAGAGGGGAATCATGGTTGGGAAAAGGGGAAGGGAGAGGGGAATCATGGTTGGGAAAAGGGGAAGGGAGAGGGGAATCATGGTTGGGAAAAGGATAAGGGAGAGGGGAATCATGGTTGGGAAAAGGGGGAGGGAGAGGGGGATCACGGATGGGAAAAGGGGGAGGGAGAGGGGAATCACGGTTGGGAAAAGGGGGAGGGAGAGGCGAATCACGGTTGGGAAAAGGGGGAGGGAGAGGGGGATCACGGTTGGGAAAAGGGGAAGGGAGAGGGGAATCATGGTTGGGAAAAGGGGAAGGGAGAGGGGAATCATGGTTGGGAAAAGGATAAGGGAGAGGGGAATCATGGTTGGGAAAAGGATAAGGGAGAGGGGGATCATGGTTGGGAAAAGGGAAGGGAGAGGGGAATCATGGTTGGGAAAAGGGGAAGGGAGATGGGAATCACGGTTGGGAAAAGGGGAAGGGAGAGGGGAATCACGGTTGGGAAAAGGGGAAGGGAGAGGGGAATCATGGTTGGGAAAAGGGGAAGGGAGAGGGGAATCATGGTTGGGAAAAGGATAAGGGAGAGGGGAATCATGGTTGGGAAAAGGATAAGGGAGAGGGGAATCATGGTTGGGAAAAGGGGGAGGGAGAGGGGAATCATGGTTGGGGAAAGGGGAAGGGAGAGGGGAATCATGGTTGGGAAAAGGGGAGGGGAGAGGGGAATCATGGTTGGGAAAAGGGGAAGGGAGAGGGGAATCATGGTTGGGAAAAGGATAAGGGAGAGGGGAATCATGGTTGGGAAAAGGATAAGGGAGAGGGGAATCATGGTTGGGAAAAGGGGAAGGGAGAGGGGAATCATGGTTGGGGAAAGGGGAAGGGAGAGGGGAATCATGGTTGGGAAAAGGGGAAGGGAGAGGGGAATCATGGTTGGGAAAAGGGGAAGGGAAGGGGGAATCATGGTTGGGAAAAGGGGAAGAGAGAGGGGAATCATGGTTGGGAAAAGGATAAGGGAGAGGGGAATCATGGTTGGGAAAAGGGGGAGGGAGAGGGGGATCATGGTTGGGAAAAGGGAAGAGAGAGGGGAATCATGGTTGGGAAAAGGGGAAGGGAGAGGGGAATCACGGTTGGGAAAAGGGGAAGGGAGAGGGGAATCATGGTTGGGAAAAGGATAAGGGAGAGGGGAATCATGGTTGGGAAAAGGGGGAGGGAGAGGGGAATCATGGTTGGGAAAAGGGGAAGGGAGAGGGTAATCATTGTTGGGAAAAGGGGGAGGGAGAGGGGAATCATGGTTGGGAAAAGGGGAAGGGAGAGGGGAATCATGGTTGGGAAAAGGATAAGGGAGAGGGGAATCATGGTTGGGAAAAGGGGAAGGGAGAGGGGAATGACGGTTGGGAAAAGGGGGAGGGAGAGGGGGGATCACGGTTGGGAAAAGGAGAAGGGAGAGGGGAATGACGGTTGGGAAAAGGGTGAGGGAGAGGCGAATCACGGTTGGGAAAAGGGGGAGGGAGAGGGGGATCACGGTTGGGAAAAGGGGGAGGGAGAGGGGAATCACGGTTGGGAAAAGGGGGAGGGAGAGGGGAATCACGGTTGGGAAAAGGGGCAGGGAGAGGGGAATCACGGTTGGGAAAAGGGGGAGGGAGAGGGGAATCACGGTTGGGAAAAGGGGAAGGGAGAGGGGAATCATGGTTGGGAAAAGGGGAAGGGAGAGGGGAATGATGGTTGGGAAAAGGATAAGGGAGAGGGGAATCATGGTTGGGAAAAGGGGGAGGGAGAGGGGAATCATGGTTGGGAAAAGGGGGAGGGAGAGGGGAATCATGGTTGGGAAAAGGGGGAGGGAGAGGGGGATCATGGTTGGGAAAAGGGAAGGGAGAGGAGAATCATGGTTGGGAAAAGGGGAAGGGAGAGGGGAATCATGGTTGGGAAAAGGATAAGGGAGAGGGGAATCATGGTTGGGAAAAGGGGGAGGGAGAGGGGAATCATGGTTGGGGAAAGGGGAAGGGAGAGGGGAATCATGGTTGGGAAAAGGGGGAGGGAGAGGGGAATCATGGTTGGGGAAAGGGGAAGGGAGAGGGGAATCATGGTTGGGAAAAGGGGAAGGGAGAGGGGAATCATGGTTGGGAAAAGGGGAAGGGAGAGGGGAATCATGGTTGGGAAAAGGATAAGGGAGAGGGGAATCATGGTTGGGAAAAGGGGGAGGGAGAGGGGGATCATGGTTGGGAAAAGGGAAGGGAGAGGAGAATCATGGTTGGGAAAAGGGGAAGGGAGAGGGGAATCATGGTTGGGAAAAGGATAAGGGAGAGGGGAATCATGGTTGGGAAAAGGGGGAGGGAGAGGGGAATCATGGTTGGGGAAAGGGGAAGGGAGAGGGGAATCATGGTTGGGAAAAGGGGGAGGGAGAGGGGAATCATGGTTGGGGAAAGGGGAAGGGAGAGGGGAATCATGGTTGGGAAAAGGGGAAGGGAGAGGGGAATCATGGTTGGGAAAAGGGGGAAGGGAGAGGGGAATCATGGTTGGGAAAGGGATAAGGGAGAGGGGAATCATGGTTGGGAAAAGGGGGAGGGAGAGGGGGATCACGGATGGGAAAAGGGGGAGGGAGAGGGGAATCACGGTTGGGAAAAGGGGGAGGGAGAGGCGAATCACGGTTGGGAAAAGGGGGAGGGAGAGGGGGATCACGGTTGGGAAAAGGGGAAGGGAGAGGGGAATCATGGTTGGGAAAAGGGGAAGGGAGAGGGGAATCATGGTTGGGAAAAGGATAAGGGAGAGGGGAATCATGGTTGGGAAAAGGATAAGGGAGAGGGGGATCATGGTTGGGAAAAGGGAAGGGAGAGGGGAATCATGGTTGGGAAAAGGGGAAGGGAGATGGGAATCACGGTTGGGAAAAGGGGAAGGGAGAGGGGAATCATGGTTGGGAAAAGGGGAAGGGAGAGGGGAATCATGGTTGGGAAAAGGGGAAGGGAGAGGGGAATCATGGTTGGGAAAAGGATAAGGGAGAGGGGAATCATGGTTGGGAAAAGGATAAGGGAGAGGGGAATCATGGTTGGGAAAAGGGGGATGGAGAGGGGAATCATGGTTGGGGAAAGGGGAAGGGAGAGGGGAATCATGGTTGGGAAAAGGGGAGGGGAGAGGGGAATGATGGTTGGGAAAAGGGGAAGGGAGAGGGGAATCATGGTTGGGAAAAGGATAAGGGAGAGGGGAATCATGGTTGGGAAAAGGATAAGGGAGAGGGGAATCATGGTTGGGAAAAGGGGAAGGGAGAGGGGAATCATGGTGGGAAAAGGGGGAGGGAGAGAGGAATCATGGTTGGGGAAAGGGGAAGGGAGAAGGGAATCATGGTTGGGAAAAGGGGAAGGGAGAGGGGAATCATGGTTGGGAAAAGGGGAAGGGAGGGGGGAATCATGGTTGGGAAAAGGGGAAGAGAGAGGGGAATCATGGTTGGGAAAAGGATAAGGGAGAGGGGAATCATGGTTGGGAAAAGGGGGAGGGAGAGGGGGATCATGGTTCGGAAAAGGGAAGAGAGAGGGGAATCATGGTTGGGAAAAGGGGAAGGGAGAGGGGAATCACGGTTGGGAAAAGGGGAAGGGAGAGGGGAATCATGGTTGGGAAAAGGATAAGGGAGAGGGGAATCATGGTTGGGAAAAGGGGGAGGGAGAGGGGAATCATGGTTGGGAAAAGGGGAAGGGAGAGGGTAATCATGGTTGGGAAAAGGGGAAGGGAGAGGGGAATCATGGTTGGGAAAAGGATAAGGGAGAGGGGAATCATGGTTGGGAAAAGGGGGAGGGAGAGGGGGATCACGGTTGGGAAAAGGGGGAGGGAGAGGGGGATCACGGTTGGGGAAAAGGGGGAGGGAGAGGGGAATGACGGTTGGGAAAAGGGTGAGGGAGAGGCGAATCACGGTTGGGAAAAGGGGGAGGGAGAGGGGGATCACGGTTGGGAAAAGGGGGAGGGAGAGGGGAATCACGGTTGGGAAAAGGGGGAGGGAGAGGGGAATCACGGTTGGGAAAAGGGGCAGGGAGAGGGGAATCACGGTTGGGAAAAGGGGGAGGGAGAGGGGAATCACGGTTGGGAAAAGGGGAAGGGAGTGGGGAATCATGGTTGGGAAAAGGGGAAGGGAGAGGGGAATGATGGTTGGGAAAAGGATAAGGGAGAGGGGAATCATGGTTGGGAAAAGGGGGAGGGAGAGGGGAATCATGGTTGGGAAAAGGGGGAGGGAGAGGGGAATCATGGTTGGGAAAAGGATGAGGGAGAGGGGAATCATGGTTGGGAAAAGGATAAGGGAGAGGGGAATCATGGTGGGGAAAAGGGGAAGGGAGAGGGGAATCATGGTTGGGAAAAGGGGAAGGGAGAGGGGAATCATGGTTGGGAATAGGATAAGGGAGAGGGGAATCATGGTTGGGAAAAGGGGAAGGGAGAGGGGGATCATGGTTGGGAAAAGGGAAGGGAGAGGGGAATCATGGTTGGGAAAAGGGGAAGGGAGAGGGGAATCACGGTTGGGAACAGGGGAAGGGAGAGGGGAATCATGGTTGGGAAAAGGGGGAGGGAGAGGGGGATCATGGTTGGGAAAAGGATAAGGGAGAGGGGAATCATGGTTGGGAAAAGGGGGAGGGAGAGGGGAATCACGGTTGGGAAAAGGGGGAGGGAGAGGGGAATCATGGTTGGGAAAGGGGGAGGGAGAGGGGAATCATGGTTGGGAAAAAGGGAAGGGAGAGGGGAAGGGAGAGGGGAATCATGGTTGGGAAAAGGGGGAGGGAGAGGGGAATCATGGTTGGGAAAAGGGGAAGGGTGAGGGGAATCATGGTTGGGAAAAAGGGAAGGGAGAGAGGAAGGGAGAGGGGAATCATGGTTGGGAAAAGGGGAGGGAGAGGGGAATCATGGTTGGGAAAAGGGGAAGGGAGAGGGGAATCATGGTTGGGAAAAAGGGAAGGGAGAGAGGAAGGGAGAGGGGAATCATGGTTGGGAAAAGGGGAGGGAGAGGGGAATCATGGTTGGGAAAAGAGGACGGGAGAGGGGAATCATGGTTGGGAAAAGGGGAAGGGAGAGGGAAATCATGGTTGGGAAAAAGGGAAGGGAGAGGGAAATCGTGGTTGGGGAAAGGGGAGAGAGAGGGGAATCATGGTTGGGAAAAGGGGGAGGGAGAGGGGGAATCATGGTTGGGAAAAGGGGAAGGGAGAGGGGAATCATGGTTGGGAAAAGGATAAGGGAGAGGGAAATCATGGTTGGGAAAAGCGGGAGGGAGAGGGGAATCATGGTTGGGGAAAGGGGAAGGGAGAGGGGAATCACGGTTGGGAAAAGGGGAAGGGAGAGGCGGAATCATGGTTGGAAAAAGGATAAGGGAGAGGGGAATCATGGTTGGGAAAAGGGGAAGGGAGAGGGGAATCATGGTTGGGAAAAGGGGAAGGGAGAGGGGAATCATGGTTGGGAAAAGGGGAAGGGAGAGGGGAAGGGAGAGGGGAATCATGGTTGGGAAAAGGGGAAGGAAGAGGGGAATCATGGTTGGGAAAAGGGGAAGGGAGAAAGGAATCATGGTTGGGAAAAGGGGAAGGGAGAGGGGAATCACGGTTGGGAAAAGGGGAAGGGAGCGGGGAATCATGGTTGGGAAAAGGGGGAGGGAGAGGGGAATCATGGTTGGGAAAGGGGGAGGGAGAGGGGAATCATGGTTGGGAAAAAGGGAAAGGAGAGGGGAAGGGAGAGGGGAATCATGGTTGGGAAATGGGGGAGGGAGAGGGGAATCATGGTTGGGGAAAGGGGAAGGGAGAGGGGAATCATGGTTGGGAAAAGGGGAAGGGAGAGGGGAATCATGGTTGGAAAAAGGGGAAGGGAGAGGGGAATCATGGTTGGGAAAAGGGGGAGGGAGAGGGGGATCATGGTTGGGAAAAGGGAAGGGAGAGGAGAATCATGGTTGGGAAAAGGGGAAGGGAGAGGGGAATCACGGTTGGGAAAAGGGGAAGGGAGAGGGGAATCACGGTTGGGAAAAGGGGAAGGGAGAGGGGAATCATGGTTGGGAAAAGGATAAGGGAGAGGGGAATCATGGTTGGGAAAAGGGGGAGGGAGAGGGGAATCATGGTTGGGGAAAGGGGAAGGGAGAGGGGAATCATGGTTGGGAAAAGGGGAAGGGAGAGGGGAATCATGGTTGGGAAAAGGGGAAGGGAGAGGGGAATCATGGTTGGGAAAAGGATAAGGGAGAGGGGAATCATGGTTGGGAAAAGGGGGAGGGAGAGGGGGATCACGGTTGGGAAAAGGGGGAGGGAGAGGGGAATCACGGTTGGGAAAAGGGGGAGGGAGAGGCGAATCACGGTTGGGAAAAGGGGAAGGGAGAGGGGAATCATGGTTGGGAAAAGGATAAGGGAGAGGGGAATCATGGTTGGGAAAAGGGGGAGGGAGCGGGGAAGGGAGAGGGGAATCATGGTTGGGAAAAGGGGAAGGAAGAGGGGAATCATGGTTGGGAAAAGGGGAAGGGAGAAAGGAATCATGGTTGGGAAAAGGGGAAGGGAGAGGGGAATCACGGTTGGGAAAAGGGGAAGGGAGAGGGGAATCATGGTTGGGAAAAGGGGGAGGGAGAGGGGAATCATGGTTGGGAAAGGGGGAGGGAGAGGGGAATCATGGTTGGGAAAAAGGGAAAGGAAAGGGGAAGGGAGAGGGGAATCATGGTTGGGAAATTGGGGAGGGAGAGGGGAATCATGGTTGGGGAAAGGGGAAGGGAGAGGGGAATCATGGTTGGGAAAAGGGGAAGGGAGAGGGG
The DNA here is from genome assembly GCF_030028105.1 of Mobula birostris. Classification (NCBI taxonomy): domain Eukaryota; kingdom Metazoa; phylum Chordata; class Chondrichthyes; order Myliobatiformes; family Myliobatidae; genus Mobula; species Mobula birostris. The sequence continues at coordinate 8,599 of NW_027274971.1, forward strand.
AATCATTGTTGGGAAAAGGGGGAGGGAGAGGGGAATCATGGTTGGGAAAGGGGGAGGGAGAGGGGAATCATGGTTGGGAAAAAGGGAAAGGAGAGGGGAAGGGAGAGGGGAATCATGGTTGGGAAATGGGGGAGGGAGAGGGGAATCATGGTTGGGGAAAGGGGAAGGGAGAGGGGAATCATGGTTGGGAAAAGGGGAAGGGAGAGGGGAATCATGGTTGGGAAAAGGGGAAGGGAGAGGGGAATCATGGTTGGGAAAAGGGGGAGGGAGAGGGGGATCATGGTTGGGAAAAGGGAAGGGAGAGGAGAATCATGGTTGGGAAAAGGGGAAGGGAGAGGGGAATCACGGTTGGGAAAAGGGGAAGGGAGAGGGGAATCACGGTTGGGAAAAGGGGAAGGGAGAGGGGAATCATGGTTGGGAAAAGGATAAGGGAGAGGGGAATCATGGTTGGGAAAAGGGGGAGGGAGAGGGGAATCATGGTTGGGGAAAGGGGAAGGGAGAGGGGAATCATGGTTGGGAAAAGGGGAAGGGAGAGGGGAATCATGGTTGGGAAAAGGGGAAGGGAGAGGGGAATCATGGTTGGGAAAAGGATAAGGGAGAGGGGAATCATGGTTGGGAAAAGGATGAGGGAGAGGGGGATCACGGTTGGGAAAAGGGGGAGGGAGAGGGGAATCACGGTTGGGAAAAGGGGGAGGGAGAGGCGAATCACGGTTGGGAAAAGGGGAAGGGAGAGGGGAATCATGGTTGGGAAAAGGATAAGGGAGAGGGGAATCATGGTTGGGAAAAGGGGGAGGGAGAGGGGAAGGGAGAGGGGAATCATGGTTGGGAAAAGGGGAAGGAAGAGGGGAATCATGGTTGGGAAAAGGGGAAGGGAGAAAGGAATCATGGTTGGGAAAAGGGGAAGGGAGAGGGGAATCACGGTTGGGAAAAGGGGAAGGGAGAGGGGAATCATGGTTGGGAAAAGGGGGAGGGAGAGGGGAATCATGGTTGGGAAAGGGGGAGGGAGAGGGGAATCATGGTTGGGAAAAAGGGAAAGGAGAGGGGAAGGGAGAGGGGAATCATGGTTGGGAAATGGGGGAGGGAGAGGGGAATCATGGTTGGGGAAAGGGGAAGGGAGAGGGGAATCATGGTTGGGAAAAGGGGAAGGGAGAGGGGAATCATGGTTGGGAAAAGGGGAAGGGAGAGGGGAATCATGGTTGGGAAAAGGGGGAGGGAGAGGGGGATCATGGTTGGGAAAAGGGAAGGGAGAGGAGAATCATGGTTGGGAAAAGGGGAAGGGAGAGGGGAATCATGGTTGGGAAAAGGGGAAGGGAGAGGGGAATCACGGTTGGGAAAAGGGGAAGGGAGAGGGGAATCATGGTTGGGAAAAGGATAAGGGAGTGGGGAATCATGGTTGGGAAAAGGGGGAGGGAGAGGGGAATCTTGGTTGGGGAAAGGGGAAGGGAGAGGGGAATCATGGTTGGGAAAAGGGGAAGGGAGAGGGGAATCATGGTTGGGAAAAGGGGAAGGGAGAGGGGAATCATGGTTTGGAAAAGGATAAGGGAGAGGGGAATCATGGTTGGGAAAAGGGGGAGGGAGAGGGGGATCACGGTTGGGAAAAGGGGGAGGGAGAGGGGAATCACGGTTGGGAAAAGGGGGAGGGAGAGGCGAATCACGGTTGGGAAAAGGGGGAGGGAGAGGGGGATCACGGTTGGGAAAAGGGGAAGGGAGAGGGGAATCATGGTTGGGAAAAGGGGAAGGGAGAGGGGAATCATGGTTGGGAAAAGGATAAGGGAGAGGGGAATCATGGTTGGGAAAAGGGGAAGGGAGAGGGGGATCATGGTTGGGAAAAGGGAAGGGAGAGGGGAATCTTGGTTGGGAAAAGGGGAAGGGAGATGGGAATCACGGTTGGGAAAAGGGGAAGGGAGAGGGGAATCACGGTTGGGAAAAGGATAAGGGACAGGGGAATTATGGTTGGGAAAAGGACAAGGGAGAGGGGAATCATGGTTGGGAAAAGGGGAAGGGAGAGGGGAATCATGGTGGGAAAAGGGGGAGGGAGAGGGGAATCATGGTTGGGAAAAGGGGGAGGGAGAGGGGAATCATGGTTGGGAAAAGGGGAAGGGAGAGGGGAATCATGGTTGGGAAAAGGGGGAGGGAGAGGGGGATCACGGTTGGGAAAAGGGGGAGGGTGAGGGGGGATCACGGTTGGGAAAAGGGGGAGGGAGAGGGGAATCACGGTTGGGAAAAGGGTGAGGGAGAGGCGAATCACGGTTGGGAAAAGGGGGAGGGAGAGGTGGATCACGGTTGGGAAAAGGGGGAGGGAGAGGGGAATCACGGTTGGGAAATGGGGGAGGGAGAGGGGAATCACGGTTGGGAAAAGGGGGAGGGAGAGGGGAATCACGGTTGGAAAAGGGGGAGGGAGAGGGGAATCACGGTTGGGAAAAGGGGGAGGGAGAGGGGAATCACGGTTGGGAAAAGGGGAAGGGAGAGGGGAATCATGGTTGGGAAAAGGATAAGGGAGAGGGGAATCATGGTTGGGAAAAGGGGGAGGGAGAGGGGAATCATGGTTGGGAAAAGGGGGAGGGAGAGGGGAATCATGGTTGGGAAAAGGATAAGGGAGAGGGGAATCATGGTTGGGAAAAGGATAAGGGAGAGGGGAATCATGGTTGGGAAAAGGGGAAGGGAGAGGGGAATCATGGTTGGGAAAAGGGGAAGGGAGAGGGGAATCATGGTTGGGAAAAGGATAAGGGAGAGGGGAATCATGGTTGGGAAAAGGGGAAGGGAGAGGGGAATCATGGTTGGGAAAAGGATAAGGGAGAGGGGAATCATGGTTGGGAAAAGGGGAAGAGAGAGGGGGATCATGGTTGGGAAAAGGGAAGGGAGAGGGGAGTCATGGTTGGGAAAAGGGGAAGGGAGAGGGGAATCATGGTTGGGAAAAGGGGGAGGGAGAGAGGGATCACGGTTGGGAAAAGGGGGAGGGAGAGGGGAATCACGGTTGGGAAAAGGGGGAGGGAGAGGAGAATAATGGTTGGGAAAAGGGGAAGGGAGAGGGGAATCATGGTTGGGAAAAGGGGAAGGGAGACGGGAATCACGGTTGGGAAGAGGGGAAGGGAGAGGGGAATCATGGTTGGGAAAAGGGGGAGGGAGAGGGGGATCATGGTTGGGAAAAGGATAAGGGAGAGGGGAATCATGGTTGGGAAAAGGGGGAGGGAGAGGGGAATCACGGTTGGGAAAAGGGGGGAGGGAGAGGGGAATCATGGTTGGGAAAGGGGGAGGGAGAGGGGAATCATGTTTGGGAAAAAGGGAAGGGAGAGAGGAAGGGAGAGGGGAATCATGGTTGGGAAAAGGGGAGGGAGAGGGGAATCATGGTTGGGAAAAGGGGGAAGGGAGAGGGGAATCATGGTTGGGAAAAAGGGAAGGGAGAGAGGAAGGGAGAGGGGAATCATGGTTGGGAAAAGGGAGGGAGAGGGGAATCATGGTTGGGAAAAGAGGACGGGAGAGGGGAATCATGGTTGGGAAAAGGGGAAGGGAGAGGGAAATCATGGTTGGGAAAAAGGGAAGGGAGAGGGAAATCGTGGTTGGGGAAAGGGGAGAGAGAGGGGAATCATGGTTGGGAAAAGGGGGAGGGAGAGGGGGAATCATGGTTGGGAAAAGGGGAAGGGAGAGGGGAATCATGGTTGGGAAAAGGATAAGGGAGAGGGAAATCATGGTTGGGAAAAGCGGGAGGGAGAGGGGAATCATGGTTGGGGAAAGGGGAAGGGAGAGGGGAATCACGGTTGGGAAAAGGGGAAGGGAGAGGGGGAATCATGGTTGGAAAAAGGATAAGGGAGAGGGGAATCATGGTTGGGAAAAGGGGAAGGGAGAGGGGAATCATGGTTGGGAAAAGGGGAAGGGAGAGGGGAATCATGGTTGGGAAAAGGGGAAGGGAGAGGGGAAGGGAGAGGGGAATCATGGTTGGGAAAAGTGGAAGGAAGAGGGGAATCATGGTTGGGAAAAGGGGAAGGGAGAAAGGAATCATGGTTGGGAAAAGGGGAAGGGAGAGGGGAATCACGGTTGGGAAAAGGGGAAGGGAGAGGGGAATCATGGTTGGGAAAAGGGGGAGGGAGAGGGGAATCATGGTTGGGAAAGGGGGAGGGAGTGGGGAATCATGGTTGGGAAAAAGGGAAAGGAGAGGGGAAGGGAGAGGGGAATCATGGTTGGGAAATGGGGGAGGGAGAGGGGAATCATGGTTGGGAAAAGAGGACGGGAGAGGGGAATCATGGTTGGGGAAAGGGGAGAGAGAGGGGAATCATGGTGGGAAAGGGGAAGGGAGAGGGGTATCATGGTTGGGAAAAGGGGAAGGGAGAGGGAAATCATGGTTGGGAAAAAGGGAAGGGAGAGGGGAATCGTGGTTGGGGAAAGGGGAGAGAGAGGGGAATCATGGTTAGGAAAGGGGAAGGGAGAGGGGAATCATGGTTGGGAAAAGGGGAAGGGAGAGGGGAAGGGAGAGAGGAATCATGGTTGGGAAAAGGGGGAGGGAGAGGGGAATCATGGTTGGGAAAAGGGGAAAGGAGAGGGGGAATCATGGTTGGAAAAAGGGGGAGGGAGAGGGGAATCATGGTTGGGAAAAGAGGAAGGGAGAGGGGAATCATGGTTGGGAAAAGGGGAAGGGAGAGGGGAATCACGGTTGGGAAAAGGGGAAAGGAGAGGGGGAATCATGGTTGGAAAAAGGGGGAGGGAGAGGGGGAATCATGGTTGGGAAAGGGGGAGGGAGTGGGGAATCATGGTTGGGAAAAAGGGAAAGGAGAGGGGAAGGGAGAGGGGAATCATGGTTGGGAAATGGGGGAGGGAGAGGGGAATCATGGTTGGGAAAAGAGGACGGGAGAGGGGAATCATGGTTGGGGAAAGGGGAGAGAGAGGGGAATCATGGTTGGGAAAGGGGAAGGGAGAGGGGTATCATGGTTGGGAAAAGGGGAAGGGAGAGGGAAATCATGGTTGGGAAAAAGGGAAGGGAGAGGGGAATCGTGGTTGGGGAAAGGGGAGAGAGAGGGGAATCATGGTTAGGAAAGGGGAAGGGAGAGGGGAATCATGGTTGGGAAAAGGGGAAGGGAGAGGGGAAGGGAGAGAGGAATCATGGTTGGGAAAAGGGGGAGGGAGAGGGGAATCATGGTTGGGAAAAGGGGAAAGGAGAGGGGGAATCATGGTTGGAAAAAGGGGGAGGGAGAGGGGAATCATGGTTGGGAAAAGGGGAAGGGAGAGGGGAATCATGGTTGGGAAAAGGGGAAGGGAGAGGGGAATCACGGTTGGGAAAAGGGGAAGGGAGAGAGGAATCACGGTTGGGAAAAGGGGAAGGGAGAGGGGAATCACGGTTGGGAAAAGGGGAAGGGAGAGGGGAATCATGGTTGGGAAAAGGGGGAGGGAGAGGGGAATCATGGTTGGGAAAGGGGGAGGGAGAGGGGAATCATGGTTGGGAAAAGAGGACGGGAGAGGGGAATCATGGTTGGGGAAAGGGGAGAGAGAGGGGAATCATGGTTGGGAAAGGGGAAGGGAGAGGGGAATCATGGTTGGGAAAAGGGGAAGGGAGAGGGAAATCATGGTTGGGAAAAAGGGAAGGAAGAGGGGAATCGTGGTTGGGGAAAGGGGAGAGAGAGGGGAATCATGGTTGGGAAAAGGGGGAGGGAGAGGGGGAATCATGGTTGGGAAAAGGGGATCGGAGACGGGAATCATGGTTGGGAAAAGGATAAGGGAGAGGGGAATCATGGTTGGGAAAAGGGGGAGGGAGAGGGGAATCATGGTTGGGGAAAGGGGAAGGGAGAGGGGGAATCATGGTTGGGAAAAAGGGAAGGGAGAGGGGAATCATGGTTGGGAAAAGGGGAAGGGAGAGGGGAATCATGGTTGGGAAAAGGGGAAGGGAGAGGGGAATCATGGTTGGGAAAAGGATAAGGGAGAGGGGAATCATGGTTGGGAAAAGGGGGAGGGAGAGGGGGATCACGGTTGGGAAAAGGGGAAGGGAGAGAGGGAATCATGGTTGGGAAAAGGGGAAGGGAGAGAGGGAATCATGGTTGGGAAAAGGGGAAGGGAGATGGGAATCATAGTTGGGAAAAGGGGAAGGGAGCGGGGAAAGGAGAGGGGAAGGGAGAGGGGGAGGGAGAGGGGAATCATGGTTGGGGAAAGGGGAGGGAGAGGGGAATCATGGTTGGGAAAAGGGGGAGGGAGAGGGGGAATCATGGTTGGGAAAAGGGGGAGGGAGAGGGGGAATCATGGTTGGGAAAAGGGGAAGGGAGAGGGGAGGGAGCGAGAGGCACCAGAGAGACATTCTGTAATGGTCAATAAACAACTGTTTGGAATCAAATGACCTTGCCTGGTTTCTCAGGGCTGGGTGTGTCTGCACCCCCTTCCCCCAGCACTCCCCCTCCGCCACTTGTCCCCACATCCCTCCCACGGTGCCCCACCCTCGCCATTCCCGACATCCTTTGCTCCCAGCAGATTTACAAACTCGCTGTCCGCTCCACGCTGACCAATACAGTACTGTGTGCAGAAGTCTTGGGCACCCTAGCGATATGTACGTGTGCCTAAGACTCTTGTGGCAGTACTGTATATATACATACAGGTTTTATTTTAAAGTTATAGTATATGTTATGTGTTGCACTGTGCTGCTGACACAAACCAACATATCTCACGGAATTCTGATTCTGATTTTGATTCAGACTATGATGGAGAAGGTTGTAATTCAGCGTCGAGCATTCCTTTGGGAATAATTGTGATTTGCCGCCTGAGGTCCTGAGAGGGAGGGGGGAGGAGGCCGGCGTGGTCAATCTCCCTACCTCGGGGTTCCTGAAGACCTCGTACTTGGCGTAGTGCTTTCTGAAGATGAACTTGCTGCCGCTGTTGGGTGGCCAAGCGGCCTGTAGGTCCGCCAGCGGCTCGTGATCCTCCACGTACCTTTCTGGGGCGGGCAGAGAGAGCCGAGTTAGTGCAAGTTGGGAAGAGGAAGGCGGCTGTCTGTCTGTCTGTCTCTCTCTCTCTCCCCACCCACCGTGTCTCCTTCACCCGTCGGCAAGGTGTGGCCGGCCGGGGAGCTAACTGTCAGTGATGAGGCTTCCAGCATCTGCAGAAGCTCCTGTGTTTATGGTCTGCAGCTCCGGGGAAGTCCCCAACTGTTTCTGAGAAGTCTCTGAGGTACAATGCCATGCAAACGTCTCAGGCACGTATCTACAGCGGGGGTGCCTAAGACTTTTGCACGGTACTGTAGTAATTTGATGTCTTGCACTGTACTGTGCGTGGGCACTTGGCCAAGTGGTTAGGGCAGTGGACTAGCAACCTGAAGGTCGTGAGTTCGAGCCCCAGCTGAGGGAACGTGTGTTGTGTCCCTGCGACGACACTGGTGCCAAGCTGTATGGGTCCTAATGCCCTTCCCTTGGACAACATCGGTGGCGTGGAGAGGGGAGACTTGCAGCATGGGCAACTGCCGGTCTCCCATACAGCCTTGCCCAGGCCTGTGCCCTGAAGACTTTCTAGGCGCAGACTGATGGATGCTGCCACAAAAAAAAACAAATTTCATGACATACGTGAGTGATGATAAACCTGATTCTGATCTGGGTCTCTATTGTGGACTGAGAGAGGGGAAGGGGGCAGGGAGAGGGGGAATCATGGTTGGGAAAAGGGGAAGGGAGAGGGGAGGGAGCGGGAAGCACCAGAGAGACATTCTGTAATGATCAGTAGACCAATTGTTTGGAATCAAATGACCTTGCCTGGTGTCTCAGGGCTGGGTGTTACTAAACCCCCACCCAGGCACTTCTCTGCCAACCGTCCCACACCCCTCCACCCTCACCATTCCCAACACCCTCTGCTCCAGCCAGATTTACAAACTCTCTCTCCTCTCCACATTGACAACTGCAGTCCTGTGCAAACGTCTTAGGTACCCTAGCTACGAGACTTTTGCACAGGACTGTGGTTATGCCTGCCTTGAAGAAGTTAACATCTTCTCTTCAGTGGGAATTCAGTGAGACCCACCCCAACGTTCTCACCACCCCCACTCCTCAACGTTCTCTGCCCATTTCAGGTTCCCCCTTTCACCCCATCTGTTCTCCTCAGCAGCCCTTCATCTCCCTCCCAACCAGTTTCTCCTCCTCCTCCTTCCTCCACAGTCCACTCTCCTCTCCAGTCAGATTCCTCCCTCCCCAGCCCTTTACCTCTTCCATCTACCAGCTCCCAGCTTCCCATTTCATCCCTCACGAACCCACCTTTCTGCTCACCTGGTCTCAACTATCACCTGCACCAGACGCAAAATGCTGGAGGAACTCAGCAGGTCGGGCAGCATCTACGGAGAGGAATAAAGAGTCGACGTTTCGGGCTGAGACCTTTCAACCTATTCCAAGATCAATCTCACCCTTCCCTCCCACATAACCCTCCATTTTTCTATCTAAGAGTTTCTTCAATGTCCCTAATGTACCTGACTCCATCACCTCCCCTGGCACACCCACCACTCCCTGTGTGAAAAACCTGCCTCTGACAACACCTTTACACCTTAAAATTGTGCTCCCTGGTGTTAGACATTTTCACCCTGGGGAAAAACTCTTTGACTGTCCACTCAACCTGTGCCTCTTATCATCTTGCACACCTCTATCAAGTATCCTCTCATCCTCCTTCGCTCCAAAGAGAAAAGCCCGAACTCGATCAACCTTTCCTCATAAGACACGCTCTCTAATCCAGGCAGCATCCTGGTGAATCTCCTCTGCAACCTCTCTAATCCAGGCAGCATCCTGGTGAATTTCCTCTGCACCCTCTCTAATCCGGGCAGCCTCCTGGTGAATCTCCTCTGCACCCTCTCTAATCCGGGCAGCATCCTGGTGAATCTCCTCTGCAACCTCTCTAATCCAGGCAGCATCCTGGTGAATTTCCTCTGCACCCTCTCTAATCCGGGCAGCCTCCTGGTGAATCTCCTCTGCACCCTCTCTAATCCGGGCAGCATCCTGGTGAATCTCCTCTGCACCCTCTCTAATCCGGGCAGCATCCTGGTGAATGTCCTCTGCACCCTCTCTAATCCAGGCAGCATCCTGGTGAATCTCTTCTGCACCCTCTCTAATCCAGGCAGCATCCTGGTGAATCTCCTCTGCACTCTCTCTAATCCAGGCAGCATCCTGGTAAATCTCCTCTCTGCACCCTCTCTAACCCAGGCAGCATCCTGGTGAATCTCCTCTGCACCCTCTCTAATCCGGGCAGCATCCTGGTGAATCTCCTCTGCACCCTCTCTAATCCAGGCAGCATCCTGGCAAATCTCCTCTTGTGTTTAAAATGTCTTTACGAATGGCTGTCAACAGGTTAAAGAGCTGTGTTCTCAACAATTCAATTCTATACAAAGTCAGTGGAGGTTTAGGTGCCAGAGAGTTGTGTACAACCTGTACTGCAGTTCTCCCACTGTCCACTCTCCTCTCCAATCAGATTCCTTCCTCTTCAGCCCTTTGCCTTTTCCACCTATCACCTCCCAGCTTCTTACTACCCCCTCCCCACCCACCTGTCTTCACCTATCACCTTCCAGCTATTCTCCTGCCCCCTCCCCCCACCAGCCTTCTTATTCTGCCCACTTCCTTTCCAGTCCTGACGGTCTCGAATGGTCGATTGTTTATTCTCCCTCCACAGATGCCGCCTGACCTGCTGAGCTCCTCCAGTATTCTGTGTGTGTGTGTGTGTTTCACTCTGGATTTCCAGCATCTGCAGAATCTCTTGCGTTTGTGGCAGCATTAAAGGGGCTCTTTCGATCAGACATTTCAACACGTAGAGGAATGCAGACCTTGTGCAGACAGGTGGGATTCATTTAGTTTGACATCGGGGCAGCACAGATATGATGGGCCAAATGTTCCCCCGATTTTATTTTTAGGGCTGTGCGGACCAACCGTGGCTCTAAGCAGGAAATTTATATATGGCCTGAAAACTGCGCTCCACTTTAAATGTGGGGTTTTTTTTGGTGATATTCATATCCAGCAAACACAAACCACACCTCGCAATGCAAGTAAGCAATGTCAGGCGGTCAAAGCAACCGACAGGCACCATGACAAAAGTAAAATGTTTTGACTAGATGGCGTTGCGTTCAGTGGGTTGCCGGTTTATTAACAGTGAGCTACCGACTTCCATTCTGTGTTTATTGTTACAATTTGTAATGGTGTTGTAACTTGAAAAACTTATAAGGTGTGGACGTTTAAGCTCTAAAATGTTTCAAATTAAAGGTTGTGGTATGTTTATTATTTAGAAAATTTATGGATTATATTAATAAATGCATAATTATTCACAGGGTATATCACAATGATATCAACATAGATTTCAAAATTATATTAACATTATATAAAAGGAAATTCCAGCCGTAGGGTAACAAAGGCTATGTGCGTGGGGGCATTTCAGTTACCGCGTGGCCACACACTCACTCGGCTTAGAGGGCCCATTCTGTGTTCTTCTAACTCAGTGGTCAGGGAACGAGAGCCATGGAGTGGTCCGGGAGAACGAGAGGTGTTGGGGTGAGATGCATCAGATAGGGAGGGCAAGGAACGAGTTTGGTTCAGGGTTTCAGGGTAGCAGGAAGGGGAGGAGGTGTGTCAGATGGAGTGAGCGGCAGGATGTGAGGGGATGTGTGAAGGATGTGGGGGGCTGTTTAAAGGACAGAGCAGGGTGTGGACAGTGTGTGATGTCAGAGGTGCCACCGTAGCAGTTACTGTGACGCTATCACAGGTTGGGGCATTCTGGAATCCGAGTTCAATTCTAGCGCAGTCTGTGCGGAGCCCCTGTGGAATGAGTAGGTCTCCTCCGGGTGCTCCGGTTTCCTCCCACAGTCCAAAGACGTACTGGGTCGGTCAATTGGTCATTGTAAATTGTCCCGTGATTAGGTTAGAGATTGTTGGAAGCTGGAGGGTGGCAAGGCTTGAGGGGCCAGAAGGGTCCACTCTGCACTCTGTCGTTAAATAAATAAACAGATAGATCGATAGACGGATAGACACACAGATAGATAGACAGCTAGATAGATAGATAGATAGACACAGATAGAGAGATGGACAGATAGACAGATAGATGGATAGATGGACAGATATACAGATAGACAGATAGATGGACAGATATACAGATAGATAGATCGATAGACGGATAGACACACAGATAGATAGATAGATAGATAGGTAGACAGATAGATAGATAGACAGTTAGATAGATATACAGATAGACAGATAGATAGATCGATAGACAGATAAACAGATAGATAGACAGATAGATTGACAGATAGATCGATAGATAGACAGATAAACAGATAGACAGATAGATAGATACAGATAAATAGATAGATAGACAGACAGATAGATAGACAGACAGATAGATAGATAGACGAACAGATAGATAGACGAATAGATAGATTGACGAATAGATAGATTGACGAATAGATAGATAGATGGATAGATAGATAGGTAGATAGACAGATAGATGGATAGATAGATAAATTAATAAACAGATAGATAAACAGACAGATAGATAGATAGACAGATAGACAGATAGACAGACAGATAGATAGATAGACAGACAGATGAACAGACAGACAGATAGATCGATAAGCAGATAGATAGACAGATAGAGAGACAGATAAATAGATAAATAAGTAGATAGATAAATAGATAGACAGATAGTTAGACAGATAGATAGAGAGATAGATAGAGAGAGAGATAGACAGATAGATAGACAGACAGATAAATAGACAGATAAACAGATAGACAGATAGATAGATACAGATAAATAGATAGATAGATCGATAGACAGATAGATAGATACAGATAAATAGATAGATAGACAGACAGATAGATAGACAGACAGATAGATAGATAGATGAACAGATAGATAGACGAATAGATAGATTGACGAATAGATAGATTGACGAATAGATAGATAGATGGATAGATAGATAGGTAGATAGACAGATAGATGGATAGATAGATAAATTAATAAACAGATAGATAGATAAACAGACAGATAGATAGATAGACAGATAGACAGACAGATAGATAGATAGACAGACAGATGAACAGACAGACAGATAGATCGATAAGCAGATAGATAGACAGATAGAGAGACAGATAACTAGATAAATAAGTAGATAGATAAATAGATAGACAGATAGTTAGACAGATAGATAGAGAGATAGATAGAGAGAGAGATAGACAGGTAGATAGACAGACAGATAAATAGACAGATAAACAGATAGACTGACAGTTAGACAGACAGACAGACAGAGAGAGAGAGAGAGAGAGAGAGAGATCAATAGACATACATATAGATAGATAGACAGATAGAGAGATAAATGTGGGAGAGAGTTGGAGGGGTTAGCTTCCGGTGAGGAATAGGGATGATGATGAGTGGCAGCTGACAGGGTGAGTGTGATGTCGGGTAAGAGGGGGAAGGTTAGGGAGACAGGATGGGGCGAGTGACAGGCAAAGAGGAAGGAAGGTGAGGATGGGAAAGAGAGGAGGGAGGGAGGGTATTGGAAGGGAGAGTCGGGAGCAGGGGTGCAGTGTTGAGAAGGGTCGGTGTTGGGGGAACATGTAGGGTGAGGGTCCGGCTGGGGAGAGGGAGGCTGTACAGGTCCCTATCTCACCCGGAGCAGAGTTGGTGTGAGGAGAATGGCGGGGGAGAGTTGGGCCAGCGAGAAGGAGGGGGTAGGACGTCTGGGTCTCACCCAGAGCAGCGTCGGTGTGGGCCTCCACCAGGGCCCAGCTCTCCTCGTCCAGGCAGCGACCCCTCTCGACGAGCATGCTGCAGACATCGCGAGCTGTCGCCGTGGCCCCCACCTCCAGTGACCTCCGCGTCCCGCCCTCGCTGAAGACCGTGATCACCTGACGAACACAAAGGAGGTGAGTGTAGGAGAGGCCTGTGCCCGGCCGCGACTCTAGGCTTGAGGTGAGGGCGGGCCAGCTGCCCCATTCTGCCGCTCGAGAGCAAGGCTCGATCTTACCCGTAATATTTTATTTATTCGTTTTATAGGTACTGCATGGAAAAGGCCGTTCCTACCCAATGATCCACACAGCCCAGTAATCCCCCTACTTAACCCCAGTCTCATCACAGGAGAGTTTACAATGACCAATTAACCCGCCGACCGATACGTCTTCGGACTGTGGGAGGAAACCGGAGCACCCGGAGGAAACCTACGCGGTCACGGGGCTGGAACGTACACACGGTCCCCCCTCCCCCTGGACGCCGACCGTCACTGGCAGTTCCAACGTCATGACATCAGCACTCGTACGAACCAACACCCAGCTAGATTCCACTTCCTTACCGCACCTTCTAGTGACCAGTTCTACCCGCCCTATACCTTTGATCAAACTCAACCCTCCCACTGGCACTTCTCCCGAAGTGCGGAAATCCACCCCACTTAGCACGCACGTATGATTCACCGGTACGCCCTCTAACTCACACCAGCTTGCAATCTTATCTTGCTCCATCTCCGCACTACTTAATGTGGCAATTTATACAGCTTTACCGAAAATTCCAAACCCGGACGTCTGCCCCCACCAATGCAACGCTCAGCTACATTGGCTCGTATTTATCTAGGGGAACCCCGTCGGCCGCCCAACCTTGTTTCCCGGTTGCGTCGGTTGCTGTACAAATGCCACCTGATTCAGCCTCAAACATCAATCATCAGCCACCACACAATGTACGTTTTACCAATTACACTTTATAAATCTTACTAGGACTATGAGATTAATAGAGGTTCAATACAAAAAGGAACATCAAAGGCGCCAAACTTATCAAAGATCAATTTCTTCGTGCACACAGTTGGAGCTCAGGGACCTCTTCGGGACCACTCCAACCCCCTCGACTCGTAGCTCGGGACACCATCCGAAGGGATTGACCAGAGCACTCCCAGCACGTCCGTTGTCCTCCCGGTCTCTCCTCCAACTGCCCCCCCAAAAACCCCCATTTCCCAGCCACATGAGACAGCATATCACCCCAAGAAAGAATAACATGGACACCCATTGGTTCGTTCGCTCTGTTATCAATAATATAACCCAAGCAAACTGCTAGCAAGAGAACTTTCTCAGCATTTAACATAACAAAGAAGCCACTTTGATTAACATACGCAGTAACACTTGCTTACAGAGGACGCTGGAATTGGACTCCGAACTCCGACGTCTCGAGCTTCAATAGCATCGCGCTAAACCACTATGCTACCCGGGCGCCCCACTTAATCTCTCCATCACCGACTGATAACACAAGTTAATAGCCAAACCCTTCAACCAACCTGTTTCCTTGGCAACGCACACAGACACACACACACACACACACACACACACACACACAAATGCACAGACACACACACACACACACTGACACACAATCACACACACTGACACAGACACAAACAACTTCCCCCTCACCTGGTCTCACCTGTCACCTTGCCTTCCTCCCCTTCCCCAACCTTCTCATTGTGGCTTCCAAACCCCTTCCTTTCCAGTTCTGATGAAGGGTCTCAGCTGAAAGATGTCAACTGTTTATTCCCCTCCACAGCTCCTGCCTGACCTGCTGAGTTGCTCCAGTGTTTTGTGTGTGTGTGCGTTGCTCTGGATTTCCAGCATTTACAGATCCTCTTGTATCTTTCACTGATGCTAGACCACTGCTGGCAGTTTGCCATGAGATCTCAAGACCATGAGACGCAGGAGTAGAATTACACCATTCAGCCCATCGAGTCTGCTACACCATTCCATCACGGCTGATTTACTATCCCTCTCGACCCCATTCTCCTGCCTTCTCCCCGTAACCTTTGACACCCTGACTAGTCAACCACCTATCAGTCACCACTTTAAATATATTTAATGACTTGGCTTCCATGGTCTTCTGTGGTGATAAATTCCATAGATTCACTACCATATGGCTAAAGAAATTCCTCCTCATCTTGGATCTAAATTGACGTCCCTCTATTCTGAGACTGTGTCCTCTGGTCCTAGACTCCCCCCACTGCAGGAAACATCTTCTCCACATCCACTCTATCTGTGTCCTCTGGTCCTAGACTGCCCCACTACAGGAAACATCTTCTCCACATCCACTCTATCTGTGTCCTCTGGTCCTAGACTCCCCCACTATAGGAAACATCCTCTCCACGTCCACTCTATCTGTGTCCTCTGGTCCTAAACTCCCCCCACTACAGGAAACATCCTCTGCACGTCCACTCTGTCTCGGCCTTTTGAGAGAAGGTGAGGGTGGAGGCTGCAACCAGAACCTCGTTAATTCACAGGCCCCAATGAGCGGAGCTGGAGTGAAGACGGAATTCCACTGACTACACGTGCTACTGCTGCAGGCAGAGCCCCCCTCTGCCAGACCCGCACAGGCAGGCACCCGCTAGTCTCCAACCAGCTCACCGGAGTCACCATCACTGGCGGCCTACTTAAACCCAGCTCTCAGCCACAGTCCTCGTTCACCAATCGAACCAGCCAGCCTCAACCAGTTGCTCCTCGCCTTCATTACCCTTGCAAACTTTCTCTACACTCTTTCAATGTTATTGACATCTTTCCTGGTAGGGTAGGTGACCAGAACTCCAGATAATACTCCAAATTAGCCCTCACCAACGTCTTATACAACTTCAACATAGCACTCCCATCTCCTGTGCTCAACGCTATGATCTATGCAGGCCAATGTGCCAAAAGCTTCCTTTGTGACCCTGTCAGCTGGTGACATTGCTTTCAAATGTCACTCTCGTCTGTCAGCGGTGACAGGTGTGACAAAGGCGCGATTGTGGGCTCCATCTGATAACCAGTCCTGCAGATAATGCAGGTTCGTCAGGCTATCTCGTCTCCCTAGTAACAGGGAGGTTCTCGATTCTGCTCTTGGCTAGAGCACAGCTTTCTTTTAATAATTACAATGCTGTGTGAGCTCACAGCCTGCTCACTTACTGGCCGGCACTGTTTCGGGCTCCAGTGAATGTGCTCTGACTCTGTCTGTCGAAAACTGTGCCAAAAGCTCTCTTTACCTGTGACATCACTTTCAAGGAATTATGGACCTGTGTCCCCAGATCTCTCTGTTCTTCCACACTCCTCAGAGCCCTATCACTCACCGTCTAAGTCCTAACCTACCTGGCTCGCCCTCCCAAAGTGCAGCACCTCACACTTGTCTGCATTAAATTCCACCTGCCATTTTCCCAACCAGTCCAGATCCCGCTGCAAGATTTGACGGTCTTAACCCGTTCATCCTCTCCCCGCTGACTCAAATGTTTTTTTTCCTAATTACGGACACCAGATCACTCCCAGGCTCAGCTGCCCCTCGTTCCCAACTTGTCACCTGCAGCCTATTAAAATCCAGCTTGTCATGGTCCGAATTGGGGTCTCTGTAAATTTACTTTGTTTATGTTACGATTCGGACCGTTGACTCCCCGTTTCCCTTTGGTTCCCTGTTTTCCTGTGTCCCTCGGCTTTGGTGATTAGAGGCAATTTACTCTCACCTGAACCGGTAGTTTATAGTCTCCAGTTTTCAGCCGTTCGGCGTGAGAACGTCTGCAAAGTCACCAAGGTACGGCGTGCCAATGTCATCTGGCTGGAGCAAGCCTAGTCTCCGCCCGAAGCGAGTGCCGGTAATTCGCCTTTCCTCACCGGAGCAACCCTGTCCAGTTACCTCGCCAAAGCGAGCCTGCAAAGTTTCCTCACCGAGGTGGGTCCGTCAGTTAACCCGCCGGAGGGAATCAAGAACCGCTGTCTACTGTCCCCGGGCCGAGTCAAGAGCTCACCACTACCCAGAGGCTGCAAGTCAAGTCCTGGCTCCAGGGGCACCCAAGTTCCGAGTCAAGTCCCGGCCCTGGTGGCATCCAAGTACCGAGTCGAGTCCTGGCCCTGGGGGTCTGTGATTCCTGTCCTACCCCCCTGTCTGAATCCCTTCTCCACCCTCTCACCTCTAGCCCTCATCTGCAGCCCTCGCCTGCACTTCAGTCTAGTTCTATCGCCGGAGCTAGATAGGTATTGTCTGGTGTTCTTTCGTGTTTGTCTTGTCTTGTCCTCGCCTCCGTGGGGTAAGTCTGGCCGTCTTGCTGTTGCCCCGCGGGGGGTCATGAGTCCCGGCCCTATGTCCTGTACCCAAGGAGGGGTCCTGGCTCTCTGTTCTATGTGTGAGTCCCGGCCCTATGTCCTGTTCCCAAGGAGGGGTCCCGGCTTTGTGTTCTGTGTATGTGTCCATGGTTACATATACCTGCTCTCCCGAGACCGAGGCTCTGTTTTCCATGTTCCTCCTCTCCCTAGCCCATGTCATGTCCATGCCTGGTTCTGGGGTCCGAGCCCGAGGCAAGACCCAGGTACTGGGTCCTTGCCCAGTCTTGGGCTCGGAGTCCATACCTATCCTCCCATAGCCTCTTCATGTCTCCTCTAGTTCTGGGATCTGATTCCGAGTCCCAGCCCAGACCCTTAGTCCCAGCCTCGTCGTAGTCCTCAGTCCTTGTCTGGTTCGTTATTCCTGCTCCTGTCTTGCTCTCCTGGTATCGAACAATACACTAAATCTAAGTAACCTCACAAGATGTGTCTTGCATTTGGGTCCACCCTTGCTCCCAGTGCCCGCCCGCCCCCACTGTGACACAGCTCTGATCCACTGTCCTTCTTCACTTGATCAGCTGGCCACTGCCGGTTATTCCTAGCCTCCAGTTACCTGGTTTCGTTGTCGAGTTAGGCACCTGCTCTCACTTGTTTAGTCCCCCCCACCACCGCGGCCTGTTATTTTTGCAGTTGACTGTCCTGTGGATAGTCAGAGGCTTTTCCCCAGGGCTGAAATGGCTAGCACGAGAGGGCAAAGTTTTCAGGTGCATGGAAGTAGGTACAGGGGAGATGTCAGGGGTAAGTTTTTTTACGCAGAGAGTGGTGAATGCGTGGAACGGGCTGCCAGCGGTGGTGGTGGAGGTGGATACGATTGGGTCTTGTAAGAGACTCCTGGATAGGTAGATGGAGCTTAGAAAAACTGAGGGCTATGGGTAACCCGAGTTAATTTCTAAAGTAAGTACGTGTTTGGCACAGCATTGTGGGCCGAAGGGCCTGTATTGTGCTGTAGGTTTTCTATGTTTCTATGTTTTTTTTTAATATTAAAGTATGGCTCATTGCTAAGTCATCTCCACTGCTCTATGCTTGGGTTAAGCCTCATTACATTACCTGACGTGCTTTTGACTGATTCACTGTGAACTCTCCTCCAACATGTCTGTAGGGCTCTCAGTAATACTAGATGGACTGTTAACTGTTGATCAATTATTACCAGAATGGTTTCTCTGAAGTGTTATATTAAAATGGCTTCTCGTACTGTTAACTGCTGAGCAAGGGGTTCTCTGTAACTGCAATGTTTGGGTTAAACAGTGTGATCATGGAAACAGTATTCATTTGTTAGCCAGTGGAAGTCATGTTCTGTTATCTTGTACCTGCGTGCTGAGTTGAGGAGCGCGGGCTTTTTCGGGAGGCGAGCGGAGAGGACCGACGTGTGAGGAACGGACAGCGGTTCCAGGGCAGCGGACACCGGACCTCAGGGGTTCGGAGAGTGGCCGGAGTCTCGGAAGGACGTTGTGGATGGAGTCGGAGGCGTGAGCTCCAACGTATTAAAATATTGTGTGCACCAGACTGATAAGTTACTCATGTGGCGTCCTTTCCTGTAGTTGTTTCTACTAACCTAACACCAAAAATTTGCTATAGAGTACAATTCTTTACTCGCACTTTGTATATTGTCTCATATTTGTGTCGTGGCTGTTCATTGGGCGACTCACACCTTATCTGCACCAAAGCATTTGCACTGTTTGGCGGGGTTGATGGCTATTCACCCGAGGCAATGGGGGGGGGGGTCAGTGGGGCAAAGACCGTTACAGGATCATAACCTTCTCATAGAGTTTGGGAGGATTTCCTGTCTCAATGACCGGGGGGCTACGCAGGCTGGAGTCAGGGCTTTGTGCCTTGGCTCTTGGTCGGGTCAACCAAGCCAAACAGGTCAAAGGGTAGAGGCGGACTAAGAGCGGTCCGGGTTTGGGGGGTTCAGCTCAGGGCTAACTACCCTGACCGGTCAAACTTCAGAAGTTTTCGGATGACTCTGCCATAGTTGGATGCATCAGCAAGGGAGATGAGGCTGAGTACAGGGCTACGGTAGGAAACTTTGTCACATGGTGTGAGCAGAATTATCTGCAGCTTAATGTGAAAAAGACTAAGGAGATGGTGGTAGACCTGAGGAGAGCTAAGGTACCGGTGACCCCTGTTTCCATCCAGGGGGTCAGTGTGGACATGGTGGAGGATTACAAATACCTGGGGATACGAATTGACAATAAACTGGACTGGTCAAAGAACACTGAGGCTGTCTACAAGAAGGGTCAGAGCTGTCTCTATTTCCTGAGGAGCCTGAGGTCCTTTAACATCTGCCGGACGATGCTGAGGATGTTCTACGAGTCTGTGGTGGCCAGTGCTATCATGTTTGCTGTTGTGTGCTGGGGCAGCAGGCTGAGGGTAGCAGACACCAACAGAATCAACAAACTCATTCGTAAGGCCAGTGATGTTGTGGGGATGGAACTGGACTCTCTGACGGTGGTGTCTGAAAAGAGGATGCTGTCCAAGTTGCATGCAATCTTGGTCAATGTCTCCCATCCACTACATAATGTACTGGGTGGGCACAGGACTACATTCAGCCAGGGACTCATTCCACTGAGATGCAACACAGAGCGTCATAGGAAGTCATTCTTGCCTGTGGCCATCAAACTTTACAACTCCTCCCTTGGAGAGTCAGACACCCTGAGCCAATAGGCTGGTCCTGGACTGGTTTCATAATTTCCTGGCATAATTTACATATTACTATTTAACTATTTATGGTTCTATTACTATTTAATTATTTATGGTGCAACTGTAACGAAAACCAACTTCCCCCGGGATCAATAAAGTGTGACTATGAAACTATTCCAAAAACGTCAGTGAAGTCTCCTTCTTCATCCGAGTGAGATGTTTTGGACGGACAGAGATGGAGGACTTTTACTGGAGCCCTAAACAGCGCCGGTCAGTAAGTGAGCAGGCTGTGAGCTCACACAGCGTTGTAATTATTAAAAGAAAGCTGTGGTCTAGCCAAGAGCAGAATCGAGAACCTCCCTGTTACTAGGGAGACGAGATAGCCTGACGAACCTGCGTTATCTGCGGGACTGGTTATCAGATGGAGCCCACAATCGCGCCTTTGTCACACCTGTCACCGCTGACAGACGAGAGTGACATTTGAAAGCAATGTCACCGGCTGACAGGGTCACAAAGGAAGCTCTTGGCACATTGGCCTGCATAGATCATAGCATCGAGCACAGGAGATGGGAGTCTTATGTTGAAGTTGTATAAGATGTTGGTGAGGGCTAATTTGGAGTATTATGCACAGGTTTTGGTCACCTACCTACGGGAAGGAGATATCAATCAGGTTGAAAGAGGACAGAAAAAAATTTACAAAGATATTGCCAAGGCTAGAGGACCCGAGTGATAGGGAAAGGTTGAACAGGTTCGGAATTTACTCCCTGGAACGTAGGAGATTGAGAGGAGATTTGGCAGAGGACTACAAAATTATGAGGGGTATAGATAGGGTAAATGCAAGCAGGCTTTTTCATAGAAACATAGAAAACCTACAGCACAATACAGGCCCTTCGGCCCACAAAGCTGTGCCGAACATGTCCCTACCTTAGAAATTACCTAGGGTTACCCATAGCCCTCTATATTTCTGAGCTCCATATACCTGTCCAGGAGTCTCTTAAAAGACCCTATCCTATCCACCGGCAGCCCATTCCACGCACTCACCACCCTCCACTGAGGTTGGGTGGGGCACTGGAATGAGAGGTTTATGGGTGAAAGGTGGAAAGTTTTAAAGGGGAACGTGAGGGGAAACTCCTTCACTCGGAGGGAGAGCGTGGAACAAGCTGCCGGCACAAGCGGAGGACGAGGGTACGACGGTGACGTTTAAAGGGAAGCTCGGGGAGGTAGCTGGGTGGAAAGGGGTGCGGGTCGACGGGAGTAGAAAGGTTTGGCACAGACTAGATGGGCTGAAGGGCCTGTTTCTGTTCTGCCGTGCTCTATGACTGCTCAGGAAGGAAGATAATATGCGTGAATATTCCGTCAGTTCTTCCCACGAGTACTAAGTTAACCAATTCAATCTCTTGAAACTAACCTGAGCAGCTGTGGACTCTTTCTCTGCCACACTCTGGGTGATGTTGGGGGGGGTGGTGGGGAGCACAATATACTCTCTATATATATTTTTTTAACAGGTATTCACTCCCTCTGTGTCAAAGGCAGCCACGTATCTGATCAGACCGGTAATCTAAACCTGCCAACAAACCGGATGATCGAGTTGTTCAAAGTCCACCATTGCTCCCTCAGCACACTTCACCAGCGAGTGCAGAGACAAGCCAGCAAGGGAGATGGGGACCGTTCCGGTTTTCCGTGAGCGGGAACGAGGCCGGGCGGGTGGATGGGAGAACCCCTGAGGCGACCGGGACCAGGCAGGCTCGCGTCCCCGTCGCTGACGGAGAGGGTGTGTGCCTGTGCCCGAACCGGACGGGAACACTGAGGGAAGGCATTTCCTCCACAGACTCTGCCCTACAGCTCAGCTTACGGAACCAACCCACCGGCAGAGCCACTGGTGGTAACCGTACCACAGGCTGTCCCCACCCCTCAACACAGGCAGAGGGTTTACCCCATCATAACCTCTCCCACAGCCCACCCTCACCTCCTCATCTCACCTCAACTGCCTCAAAAAAAAACCTTCTACACTGTTGCTCATCCCCCCACCAAACCTACAGCCCTCACTGCCTCCTCCCTTGCCTGCCCCTCTCACCTCCTGCTCCCTTACCTTGTCCCTCACCTCATCCCTCACTTTGTCCTCCCCTACCACCTCCCTCCCTCCTCCCTCACCTCATCCATTACTTTGTCCTTCCCCACCTCTTCCATCACCTCCTCCCTCACCTCCTCTATCCTCTCTT
The DNA here is from genome assembly GCF_030028105.1 of Mobula birostris. NCBI lineage: Eukaryota > Metazoa > Chordata > Chondrichthyes > Myliobatiformes > Myliobatidae > Mobula > Mobula birostris. Next base: position 30,503 of record NW_027274971.1, read on the forward strand.
CCTCCTCCCTCACCTCATCCTCACTTCCTCCTCCCTCTCCTTACACCCCCTCACCCTCATCTCTCCTCGCCTCACCTCCCTTCCCCCTTCACCTTATCTCACCTCTGGCCCCTCACCTCTTCCCTCATCTCCTCTCCCCATCCCCTCACCCTCACCTCCCCTCCCCCTTCACCTTACCTCACCTCTCCTCCCCCTCACCTCACCACTCATCTCTGCCCTTCCCCTCTGCTGGGTGAAGTCATTCCCCATTGTAGTGGCCGAGTGTGTTGGGACCCCTGGTGCTGCAGGTGATACGCTGATGATAACTGCCCTGAGATTTCTTCACGCAAGCCTGACCCAACAACGGTCTGAAAAGCCGTCAGGCCTGGCTGTATCTTGCTTGCTGACGAGAGCGTGCAGTACATTGAGTGTCTGATTACCATCGGCGTTTAGTGGTATGTAAACTGCATGGAGTGTGGTGCGTGGCCAAGTGGTTAGGGCGTTGGGCTCACGATCTGAAGGTCGTGGGTTCGAATCTCGGCCAAGGCAGCTTGTTGTGTCTTTGAGCAAGGCACGCACTGCTCCAGCTGAAAATGGGTACTGGCAAATGCTGGGGGTTAACCTCACGATAGACTGGCGTCCCATCCGGGGGGTAGTCTCGTACTCCCAGTTGCTTCACGCCACAGAAACCGGCATAAGCACTGGCCTGATGGGCCACAAAGGCTCGGGACAGACTTTGACTAAACTGCATGGAAGAGAATATTTTCTTCGGTTGGTCTGGGGATCAAGAGTTCCAGAAAGAGTTCATCATTGAACAAAGACTCCCTCCCTGCACCAACACTTCTCTGAATCAGCAGCCTGGCTCAACCTGCATATCAGGAAGCCCTCAAGTCTGACCAACATATCTGCAGTGAGCCACGTCTCCGTGAAATAGAAAACGCAGCAATTTCTCATCTCCCTCTGATATCGCAATCTTGCCCTCAACTCCTTGATCTTGTTCTCCAGCAACAACACATATGCTAACCGGATACTGGGAAGAGGGAGTTTCATACCCCAGCTTGGAGTCCACCCCTCCTCCCCCATGGCCATGGCGATGTATAGGAATCTTCACTTGGTCCTACAGCGAGCAGTTTTGGGCCCCTTATTTAAGAAAGCATGTGCTGATATTGGAGAGGGTTGAGAGGAGGCCCACCAGAATGATCCCTGGAATGAATGGGTTATCATACAAGGAGTGATTGATAGCTCTCGGCCTGTACTCACCAGAATTCAAAAGAATGAGGGGGGGATCTCATTGAAACATATTGAATGTTGAAAGGCCTCGATAGAGTAGATGTGGAGAGGATGTTTCCTATAGTGGGGGAGTCTAGGACCAGAGGGCACAGATAGAGTGGATGTGGAGAGGATGTTTCCTATGGTGGGGGAGTCTAGGACCAGAGGGCACAGATAGAGTGGATGTGGAGAGGATGTTTGCTATAGTTGGGGAGTCTAGGACCAGAGAACACAGATACAGTGGATGTGGAGAGGATGTTTGCTATAGTGGGGGAGTCTTGGACCAGAGGACACAGATAGAGTGGATGTGGAGAGGACGCTTCCTATAGCGGGAGAGTCTCGGACCAGAGGACATAGCTTTGGAATAGAGGGACGTCCATTTAGAACGGAGATGAGGAGGAATTTCTTTAGACAGAGGGTGGTGAATCTGTGGAATTCATTGCCACAGACGTCTGTGGAGGCCAATTCACTGGGTGTATTTAAGGCGGAGGTTGGCAGATTCTTGATTTGTCAGGGCATGAAAGGTTAGGGGGAGACGGCAGGAGACCGGGTTTGAGAGGGAAGTGGATCGGCCATGGTGGGATGGCTGGGAACACTCGATAGGCTGAATGGCCTGATCTTGTTCAAGTTTTAAGGTCTTATGTTTGCTTGCAGCAGGGAGATAGGGCCGCTGTGTCCTTCAGAAGACGGTTCAAATGAACATGATTCAGAGGGGAATTACAGGCTGCAGACTGCGGTGAGAGTAGTTCAAAAGAAGTTTATATAGAAGTTTTGTAAGCTGCCTGAAACACGTCGCCGTGGTTCACCAGCACCAGCGTCATCGTACTGTGACATTACTTGAGTGACTGGTTGGTTCTCCATCATATCCGACGGTGACAGTCAGTTTTGTGCAGTTCTGCCGTGTGTTGGGGGCCGAGGGGGGGGGGGGGGGCGCCTGCCGGAGACCAAGTCTTGAGAGACCTGGATGCCCCACCATAAGGACGTGGAAACCGTGCTGGACCTGGCAGTGGAGGTGCTGCTCCTTTTCCTTCCTTGTCGGGCAGCAATAGTACTGCCTGGCGTCTCTCCTAGAGGTTGCAGTGAACGGTTCTAAGCAAGGATCGGCGGACAATCTGGTCTCACGTGTCCTCTTTCAGATGTTCTGTTATCCAAGCAGCAACACCATATGTGTGTGAAAACAGATAGCATATTTTGCATATTACAGACAGTAATATGCAAAATTCTTGGACACATATATATTGCTAGGGTGCCTAAGACTTTGGGCTCAGTCTAGTAATTTTATGCATTGCACTATACTGCTGCCACAAAGAAAGAACAAATTTCATGACCTATATGAGTGATGATAAGCCTGATTCTGATATGGGACTGAGAGTGGGAAGGGGAGTGCAGAGAAAGGGGAGTCACAGTTGGGAAGAGGGGAAGGGAGAGGGGAGGGAGTGGGAAACACCAGAGAGACATTCTGTAATGATCTGGGAACCAATTGTTTGTGATCAAATGACCTTGCCTGCTGTCTCAGGGCTGGGTGTCTCTGTACCCCCCCATATCCTGGCACTGCCACTTGTCCCTCACCCCTCCCTTGGCGCTCCACCCTCGCCATTCCCAACGTCCTCTGCTCCCGCCAGATTTACAAACTCGCTCTCCGCTCCACGCTGACAAACACAGTAGTGTGTGCAAAGTCTTAGGCACTCTAGTTATATACAGTATTTGCGCCTGAGAATTGCCCACAGGACTGTATGTATTGCAAGGTCCTGCTGCTACAAAGCAACATATTTTTTGACAGATGCCAGTGATACTAAATCTGGTTCCGATTCTGACCAGGACAGCTCAGAGTTGGGAGCCGAGTGGCAGACACAGAACATAGAATAGTACAGCACAGTACAGGCTCTTCGGCCCACAATGTTGTGCCGACCCTCAAACCCTGCCTCCCATATAAGCCCCCACCTTAAATTCCTCCATATACCTGTCTAGTAGTCTCTTAAACTTCACTAGTATATCTGCCTCCACTACTGACTCAGGCAGTGCATTCCACGCACCAACCACTCTCTGAGTAAAAAACCTTCCTCTAATATCCCCCTTGAACTTCCCACCCCTTACCTTAAAGCCATGTCCTCTTGTATTGAGCAGTGGTGCCCTGGGGAAGAGGTGCTGGCTGTCCACTCTATCTATTCCTCTTAATATCTTGTACACCTCTATCATGTCTCCTCTCATCCTCCTTCTCTCCAGAGAGTAAAGCCCTAGCTCCCTTAATCTCTGATCATAATGCATACTCTCTAAACCAGGCAGCATCCTGGTAAATCTCCTCTGTACCCTTTCCAATGCTTCCACATCCCTCCTATAGTGAGCTGACCAGAACTGGGCACAGTACTCCAAGTGTGGCCTAACCAGAGTTTTATAGAGCTGCATCATTACCCCCGCGACTCTTAAGCTCTATCCCATAAGCTTTCTTAACTACCCCATCTACCTGTGAGGCAACTTTCAGGGATCTGTGGACATGAACCCCCAGATCCCCCTGCTCCTCCACACTACCAAGTATCCTGCCATTAACTTTGTACTCTGCCTGGGAGTTTGTCCTTCCAAGGAGTACCACCTCACACTTCTCTGGGTTGAACTCCATCTGCCACTTCTCAGCCCACTTCTGCCTCCTATCAATGTCTCTCTGCAATCTTTGACAATCCTCTGCACTATCTACAACACCACCAACCTTTGTGTCGTCTGCAAACTTGCCAGCCCACCCTTCCGCCCCCACATCCAGGTCGTTAACAAAAATCACGAAAAGTAGAGGTTCCAGAACAGATCCTTGTGGGACACCACTAGTCACAATCCTCCAATCTGAATGTACTCCCTCCACCACCACCCTCTGCCTTCTGCAGGCAAGCCAATTCTGAATCCACCTGGTCAAACTTCCCTGGATCCCATGCCTTCTAACTTTCTGAATAAGCCTACCGTGTGGAACCTTGTCATATGCCTTACTAAAATCCATGTAGATCACATTCACTGCACTACCCTCATCTATATGCCTGGTCACCTCCTCAAAGAACTCCATCAGGCTTGTTAGACATGATCCGTCCTTCATCACTGCCAACACGTTCTGGTCAAAATTCAAAGGAGCCTCTTGTTGTTCCACTGCGACGGGGAAAACCCAGGTGGAAGGGTCTCAAATGACAGCCTCCCTGGAGGTGAGTGACTTCACCCTGGAGGGGGTCGGGGTGGGGGGGTGGGGGGATACTCATCGCAGAACTGGTGGCGGACCTGAAGCGTTAACTCCGCTCTCCCTCCGCAGCCGTGGCGGACAGCGCTCCCGCTGAAGCGTTAACTCCGCTCTCCCTCCGCAGCCGTGGCGGACAGCGCTCCCGCTGAAGAATAATCTCATTGGTGGATGCATGATTATCGGCACCCAATTGCCCACCATTGAGAACATCTACCATAAACGCTGCGTGGGCAGGGCGAAAAGCATTATCAGGGATGCATCTCACCCTAACCATGGACTTTTTACTCTCCTCCCATCCGGTAGGTGCTACAGGAGCCTCCGCTCCCGCACCAGCAGGCACAGGAAGAGCTTATTCCCTGAGGCGGTGACCCTGCTGAACCTCACATCACAGTATTGCACCCGTCTTGTACTGTCTCAGTACTTTTATATTTGTGTGCTGTAGCACTTACTTTTTATTCACAGTTAGTTTGTAAATAACACTATTCTTTGCACTGATGCTAACTGCATTTCATTGGCTTTGTAACTGTACTCGGCACAATGACAATAAAATAATCTAATCTAATCTAATGAGCAGTCTGCTCCGCCGAGGAGCTGGGGAACTGACTGAGGACAGACTCCGAATCGTGCGTTTATCCGGGGGGGGTGGGGGGGGAGGGAGTGATTCACGTCTCGGCATAAAAGGGCAGGTTAATCTGCCAGTGACATCTGACCTGACCCTGATTACCGCATTAATATTGTGTGTTACGTGTACGACTGTGTTCTACACTCTACTCTGGGGAAACGCTTGTCTCGTTTCTACAAACGTTAAATGGTCACTTATGTTTTACATATACAGACAAACAGTTAAATGACAACGGGCTTCACTTGGCTCCTGGGGTGAGGTTGTTTAACCTTGGTTTCCCAAACTCAGCAGTCCGCCTTGTTTGCAGAGCAAATCAATCACAGCCACGTGACCGGTGTCCAGGCACGATTTCCACTGTCACCAGGCAACACCGAAAGTGGTTTCAAGCGTGAGTCAGGGACTGAACTTTGAGTTCTCAGGCAGAGGCTGGGCGCCCAGATGGGTTCGCCCGCGCAGTACAAACAAAGGGTAGGGGGAGAGTGTGTCGCGGCAAGTGAGGAGGTTCAAAGCCAACTTTTTTAAAAAGTTCAGAGTTCAAAGTGAATTCAGTATCAAGGTACATACCTGTCACTATACACAACCCTGAGATTCACTTTGTAAGCCCATAGGGCAGTACAGGAGCAGAAGTAGGCCACTCAGCCCATCTAGTCTGCTCCACCTTTCCATCATGGCTGATTTACTATCCCTCTCAACCCCATTCTCCTGCCTACCCCCCTTAACCTTTGACGCCCTGACTAATCAAGAATCTATCAACCTCCATTTAAATGTACCCAGTGACTCAGCCTCCACAGCCGTCTGTGGTAATAAATTCCACAAATTCACCACGCTCTGGCTAAAGAAATTCCTCATCTCTGTTCTAAATGGACGTCTCTCTATTCTGTGGCTGTGCCCTCTGGTCCTAGACTCCCCCACTACAGGAACCATCCTCTCCACATCCACACTATCTGTGCCCTCTGGTCCTAGACTCCCCCCACTATAGGAAACATTCTCTCCACATCCACTCTATCTGTGTCCTCCGGTCCCAGACTCCCCCACTATAGGAAACATCCTCTCCACATCCACTCTATCTGTGTCCTCTGGTCCTAGACTCACCCCACTATAGGAAACATCCTCTCCACATCCACTCTATCTGTGTCCTCTGGTCCTAGACTCCCCCACTATAGGAAACAACCTCTCCACATCCACTCTATCTGTGTCCTCTGGTCCTAGACTCTCCCACTATAGGAAACATCCTCTCCACATCCACTCTATCTGTGCCCTCTGGTCCTAGACTCCCCCACTATGGGAAACATCCTCTCCACATCCACTCTATCTGTGTCCTCTGGTCCTAGACTCCCCCACTATAGGAAACATCCTCTCCACATCCACTCTATCTGTGTCCTCTGGTCCTAGACTCTCCCACTATAGGAAACATCCTCTCCACATCCACTCTATCTGTGTCCTCTGGTCCTAGACTCCCCCACTATAGGAAACATCCTCTCCACATCCACGCCATCTGTGTCCTCTGGTTCTAGACTCCCCCACTACAGGAAACATCCTCTCTATGTCCACTCTATCTGTGTCCTCTGGTCCTAGACTCCCCCACTATAGGAAACATCCTCTCCATATCCACTCTATCTGTGTCCTCTGGTCCTAGACTCCCCCACTATAGGAAACATCCTCTCCACATCCACTCTATCTGTGCCTCTGGTCCTAGACTCCCCCACTATAGGAAACATCCTCTCCACATCCACTCTATCGCGGCCTTTCAATATTCGATAGGTTTCAATGAGGTCCCCCTCGTTCTTCTAAATTCTAGTGAATTGAGGCCTGGAGCCATCAGACACTCTTCATATGACAAGCCTTTCAATCTTACAATCATTTTCCCCAACCTCTTTTGAACCTTCTCCAGTTTCAGCACATCCTTTCTCAGATAAGGAGCCCAGAACTGCTGACAGTACTCCAAGTGAGGCTTCACCAGCACTTTTTAAAGCCCCAATGTTACATCCTTGCTTTTATATTCTAGTTCTCTGGAAATGAATGCTAATATTGCATTTGCCTTCCTCACCACCTTCCTCAGGGAATCCTACACAAGGACTCCCAAGTCCCCTTTGTATGTCTGAATTTGCTCCCTGGTTCGAAAATTAGTCTGCGTTTTTATTCATTCTAACAAAGGGCATGGCCATACACTTCCCTCTCTATCTCTTTCCTCACCTGGCTATCACCACCTCTCCCCTGGTGCTCCCCCCTCCCACGGTCCACTCTCCTTCCTTCTCCAGCCCAATGTCTTTTCTGCCGATCACCAGTGCCTTCAAAAGGCTCAACATCACACGCCTGCTCTTCCATGACAGCCACAGTCTCTCTGGTGAAGGTCCTCTCACAGTGGGGTTCGGGAGGGACGCCAGCACCTGAGCAGCCCCTGTGCTCGGCCCGGTTGAGTTTTTGGTCAGTGGCAGATCTCCCGGTAGGTTGGCAGTGGAGTTCAGCACTGGTCCCTTTTTTAAAAGTCCGTCCCGAGCCTTGTGGCCCATCAGGCTGCAGCTTACGCCGATTTCCGTGGCGTGAAGCGACCGAGAGTACGAGACTCCACCCTCACCCCCCGGATAGGACGCCAGTCTGTCGTGAGGTTAACCCCCCCAGCATTTTTGCCGGTACCCAGTTTCAGCCGGAGCTGTGTGTGGTTCAGTGCCTTGCTCAAGGACGCAACGCGCTGCCCTGGCCGAGGCTCGAACCCACGACCTTCAGATCGCGAGCCCAACGCTCTAATCACTTGGCCACGCTCTGGCGTAGTCCGTTAGAAATCCTGTGCCGCACGGGTTTCACACGGGTGAGGCGCTTACCGCCCAGAGACCAAAGGCGTACTGGATAACCGGTCGTTGTAAATCGTCGCCGTGTTTAGACTGGGGTTAAGTCGGTGGGCCGCTCGTAGGGCCTGTTCTGAGCTCTAGGTAGATAAATACTCATCAGACATTTCGACCGCAGGGCGAGGCAGGAGACGACTGCCGGTACTTACGAGGGTGGATCTGCTGGCCGGTGGCTTGGAGCTGTTGCCGAGGCTCGGGGAGCAGGGCTGGTTGCAGAGCTCCGGGAAAGGGTTGGGGATGGCCGGCATCGATGACGTGTGCAGTTCCCCCTCCTGCAGCGGCCTGTGGGAAATTAAAACCACAAACTGAGTGCTGTCGGATGGCTCTGGGCTGTACCCTCTGGAGCTCAGAAGAATGGGGGTGGGGTGTGGAGGTGAGATTTCATTGAAACCTATCAAATAATAATATAACCATACAACAATTACAGCACGGAAACAGGACATCTCGGCCCTTCTAGTCCGTGCCGAACTCTTACTCTCACCTAGTCCCACCGACCTGCACTCAGCCCATAACCCTCCATTCCTTTCCTGTCCATATAACTGTCCAATTTAACTTTAAATGACAACATCGAACCTGCCTCAACCACTTCTGCTGGAAGCTCGTTCCACACAGCTACCACTCTCTGAGTAAAGAAGTCCCCCCTCATGTTACCCCTAAACTTTTGCCCTTTGTCCGGTGAAATCATCGGACAAAGTCAGCATGGATTTGTGAAAGGAAAATCATGTCTGACGAATCTCATAGAATTTTTTGAGGATGTAACTAGTAGAGTGGATAGGGGAGAACCAGTGGATGTGGTATATTTGGATTTTCAGAAGGCTTTTGACAAGGTCCCACACAGGAGATTAGTGTGCAAACTTAAAGCACACGGTATTGGGGGTTAAGGTATTGATGTGGATAGAGAATTGGTTGGCAGACAGGAAGCAAAGAGTGGGAATAAACGGGACCTTTTCAGAATGGCAGGCGGTGACTAGTGGGGTACCGCAAGGCTCAGTGCTGGGACCCCAGTTGTTTACAATATATATTAATGACTTGGATGAGGGAATTAAATGCAGCATCTCCAAGTTTGCGGATGACACGAAGCTGGGTGGCAGGGTTAGCTGTGAGGAGGATGCTAAGAGGATGCAGAGTGACTTGGATAGGTTAGGTGAGTGGGCAAATTCATGGCAGATGCAATTTAATGTGGATAAATGTGAAGTTATCCACTTTGGTGGCAAAAATAGGAAAACAGATTATTATCTGAATGGTGGCCGATTAGGAAAAGGGGAGGTGCAACGAGACCAGGGTGTCATTATACACCAGTCATTGAAAGTGGGCATGCAGGTACAGCAGGCGGTGAAAAAGGCGAATGGTATGCTGGCATTTATAGCAAGAGGATTCGAGTACAGGAGCAGGGAGGTACTACTGCAGTTGTACAAGGCCTTGGTGAGACCACACCTGGAGTATTGTGTGCAGTTTTGGTCCCCTAATCTGAGGAAGGACATTCTTGCCATAGAGGGAGTACAAAGAAGGTTCACCAGATTGATTCCTGGGATGGCAGAACTTTCATATGATGAAAGACTGGATCGACTAGGCTTATACTCTCTGGAATTTAGAAGATTGAGGGGGGATCTGATTGAAACCTATAAAATCCTAAAGGATTGGACAGGCTAGATGCAGGAAGATTGTTCCCGATGTTGGGGAAGTCCAGAACGAGGAGTCACAGTTTAAGGATAAAGGGGAAGCCTTTTAGGACTGAGATGAGGAAAAACTTCTTCACACAGAGAGTGGTGAATCTGTGGAATTCTCTGCCACAGGAAACAGTTGAGGCCAGTTCATTGGCTATATTTAAGAGGGAGTTAGATATGGCCCTTGTGGCTAAAGGGATCAGGGGGTATGGAGGGAAGGCTGGTACAGGGTTCTGAGTTGGATGATCAGCCATGATCCTACTGAATGGCAGTGAAGGCTCAAAGGCCGAATGGCCTATTCCTGCACCTATTTTCTATGTCTCTATGTTTAACTCACAACTCATGTCCTCTTGTTTGAATCTCCCCCACTTTCAATGGAAAAAGCCTATCCATGTCAACTCTATCCATCCCCCTCATAATTTTAAACACCTCTATCAAGTCCCCCCCTCAACCTTCTACGCTCCAAAGAATAAAGACCCAACTTGTTCAACCTTTCTCTGTAACTTAGGTGATGAAACCCAGGTAACATTCTGGTAAATCTTCTCTGTACTCTCTCAATTTTGTTGACATCTTTCCTATAATTCGGTGACCAGAACTGTACACAAAACTCCAAATTTGGCCTCACCAATGCCTTGTACAATTTCAACATTACATCCCAACTCCTATACTCAATGCTCTGATTTATAAAGGCCAGCATACCAAAAGCTTTCTTCACCACCCTATCCACATGAAATTCCACCTTCAGGGAACTATGCACCATTATTCCTAGATCCCTCTGTTCTACTGCATTCTTCAATGCCCTACCATTTACCATGTGTGTCCTATTTTGATTAGTCCTACCAAAATATAGCACCTCACATTTATCAGCATTAAACTCCATCTGCCATCTTTCATCCCACTCTTCTAACTGGCCTAAATCTCTCTGCAAGCTTTGAAAACCTACTTCATTATCCACAACGCCATCTATCTTAGTATCATCTGTATACTTACTCATCCAATTTACCACCCCATCACCCAGATCATTAATGTATACGACAAACACCACTGGACCCCAGTACAGATCCCTGAGGCACACCACTAGTCACCGGCCTCCAATCTGACAAACAGTTTATTCACCACTACTCTCTGGCATCTCCCATCCATCCACTGCTGAATCCATTTTACTACTTCAATATTAATAGCTAACAATTTAATATTCCTTTTAACTGTTGAAAAGCCTAGATAGAGTTGACCTGGAGAGGATGTTTTCTGTAGTGGGGGAGTCTAGGACCAGAGAACACAGATAGAGTGGATGTAGAGAGGATGTTTCCTATAGTGGGGGGAGTCTAGGACCAGAGGACACAGAGTGGATGTGGAGAGGATGTTTTCTATAGTGGGGGAGTCTATGACCAGAGGATACAGATAGAGTGGATGTAGAGAGGACGTTCCCTATAGTGGGGAGTCTAGGACCAGAGGACACAGATAGAGTGGATGTGGAGAGGATATTTCCTACAGTGGAGGAGTCTATGACCAGAGGACACAGATAGAGTGGATGTAGAGAGGATGTTTCCTATAGTGGGGGGAGTCTAGGACCAGAGGATACAGATAGACTGGATGTAGAGAGGATGTTCCCTATAGTGGGGGAGTCTAGGACCAGAGGACACAGATAGAGTGGATGTGGAGAGGATGTTTCCTATAGTGGGGGAGTCTGGAACCAGAGGGCACAGATAGAGTGGTTGTGGAGAGGATGTTTCCTATAGTGGATCTAGGACCAGAGGACACAGCCTCAGAAATGAGGGACATCCATTTAGAACAGAGATGATGAGAAATTTCTTTAGTTAGAGGGTATTGAACCTACGGAATTTATTGTCACAGTTGGCTGGTGGAGAAGGCTTGATGGGTCTTACGGTTTTATCATCTGAAGGTTCTCAACACGTCACTTAGAACAAGATGATTAGGAGGTGACTTGCTCGAGATGATCTGAAGCACCAGTAGAGTGGAGAGCCGGAGACCTTTTTCCAGGGTAGAAATGGTTAATACAAGAGGGCATAATTTTAAAGATTGGAGAAGGTATGGGTTGGGGGGAATATCAGAGGAATTCTTTTTTTTTTTTACACAGAGAGTGGTGGGTGTGTGGAACACCCGGCCAGGGGTGGTGGGAGAGGCAGGTACATTAGGGACATTGAAGAGACTCTTAGATGGGCACATGGATGATAGAAAAACGGAGGGTTACGTGGGAGGGAAGGGTAAGATTGACCTTGGAGTAGGTTAAAAAGTTTTCACAATGTCGTGGACCCCAAGAATCTGCACTATGCAGGAAGGTTCTAAGCTCTCTTAAACACTGAGACCGAACCCGCATCCATCACTTGCATTGGCGGCTCATTCCGCACCCTCACCTTCCTCCCGGTGAAGAAGATCCCCCTCAGGTTCCCCTTGAACTTTTCACCTTTCACCCTTGATCCTTGACTTCTCATTCCTGTCTCTCCAAACCACGGTGGGTAAACGCCTGCTTGCATTTACCCTATCTCTACCCCTCGCAATTCTGTAAGCCTCTCTCAAACCTCTCCTCAATCCAGGGAATGAAGTCCTCGCCTGTTCTTCAACCTTTCCCTGTAACTCGGGTCCCCAAGTCCCGGTAACATCCTTGAAGAGTTCTGCGCGAAGTTCTGAGGTACAATTGTATAGCGAGGGTGCCCCAGACTTTTGCACAGTACTGTAGTAATTTTATGTATTGCACTGTACTGCTGCCACAAAATAACACAAATTTCCTGACACGTCTGAGTGACGATAAACCTGATTCTGATCTGGGTCTCTATTGTGGACTGAGAGTGGGAAGGGGGGGCAGGGAGAGGGGAATCATGGTTGGGAAAAGGGGAGGGAGAGGGGAATCATGGTTGGGAAAGGGGAGGGAGAGGGGAATCGTGGTTGGGAAAAGGGGAAGGGAGGGGGAATCATGGTTGGGAAAAGAGGAAGGGAGAGGGGAATCATGGTCAGGAAAAGGGGAGGGAGAGGGGGAATCATGGTTGGGAAAAGGGGAAGGGAGAGAGAGAATCACGGTTGGAACAGAGGATAGGAAGAGGGGAATCATGGTTGGGAAAAGGGGAGGGAGAGGGGAATCACGGTTGGGAAAAGGGGGAGGGAGAGGGGGAATTGTGGTTGGGAAAAGGGGAAGGGAGAGGGGGAATCATGGTTGGGAAAAGGGGAAGGGAGAGGGGGAATCATGGTTGGGAAAAGGGGAAGGGAGAGGGGAATCATGGTTGGGAAAAGGGGGAAGGGAGAGGGGAATCATGATTGGAAAAGGGGAAGGGAGAGGGGAATCATGGTTGGGTAAAGGGGAAGGGAGAGGAGAATCATGGTTGGGAAAAGGGGAAGGGAGAAGGGAATCATGGTTGGGAAAAGGGAAAGGGAGAAGGGAATCATGGTTGGAAAAAGGGGAAGGGAGAGGGGGAATCATGGTTGAGAAAAGGGGAAGGCAGAGGGGGAATCATGGTTGGGAAAAGGGGAAGGGAGAGGGGAATCATGGTTGGGAAAAGGGGAAGGGAGAAGGGAATCATGATTGGGAAAAGGGGAAGGGAGAAGGGAATCATGGTTGGGAAAGGGGAAGGGAGAGGGGGAATCAATGGTTGGGAAAAGGGGAAGGGAGAGGGGAATCATGATTGGGAAAAGGGGAAGGAAGAGGGGGAATCATGGTTGAGAAAGGGGGAGGGAGAGGGGAATCATGGTTGGAAAAAGGGGAAGGGAGAGGGGAATCATGGTTGGTAAAAGGGGAAGGGAGAGGGGAATCATGGTCTGGAAAAGGGGGAGGGAGAGGGGAATCTGGGTTGGGAAAAGGGGAATGGAGAGGGGAATCATGGTCTGGAAAAGGGGGAGGGAGAGGGGAATCGTGGTTGGGAAAAGGGGAAGGGAGAGGGGGAATCATGGTCAGGAAAAGGGGGAGGGAGAGGTGAATCATGGTTGGGAAAAGGGGAAGGGAGAGGGGAATCATGATTGGGAAAAGGGGAAGGAAGAGGGGGAATCATGGTTGAGAAAGGGGGAGGGAGAGGGGAATCATGGTTGGGAAAAGGGGAAGGGAGAGGGGAATCATGGTTGGGAAAAGGGGAAGGGAGAGGGGAATCATGGTCTGGAAAAGGGGGAGGGAGAGGGGAATCGTGGTTGGGAAAAGGGGAAGGGAGAGGGGGAATCATGGTCAGGAAAAGGGGAAGGGAGAGGGGAATCATGGTTGGGAAAAGGGGAAGGGAGAGGGGAATCATGATTGGGAAAAGGGGAAGGAAGAGGGGGAATCATGGTTGAGAAAGGGGGAGGGAGAGGGGAATCATGGTTGGGAAAAGGGGAAGGGAGAGTGGAATCATGGTTGGGAAAAGGAGAAGGGAGGGGGGAAGGGAGAGGGGGAATCATGGTTGGGAAAAGGGGGAGGGAGAGGGGAATCATGGTTGGGAAAAGGGGAAGGGAGAGGGGAATCATGGTTGGGAAAAGGGGAAAGGAGAGGGGAGGGAGCGGGAAGCACCAGAGAGACATTCTGTAATGATCAGTGAACCAAATCACCTTCCTTGTCTCTCAGGGCTGGGTGTGTCTGCACCCATACCACCTTCCCCCCACCCCCCCGGCTCTCCTTCTCTGCCACCTGTCCCACACCCCTCCTGCAGCGCTCCACCCTCGCCATTCCCAACATCCTCTGCTCCCCACCAGATTTACAAACTCGCTCTCCGCTCCCCGTTGACAAATACAGCACCGTGCAGAAGGCTCAGCACCTGAGCTATATATATGTGCCAAAGACTTTTGTGCAGTCCTGAATATTTCCCCTGTATTCCTTCAATCCTATTGAATAGTAATCAACCATCAATATTATCAAATACTCTCTTGTGTGTCTGCTGCCTAACTGGCTGAGTGTCTGCTGGCTTATGTTTGCATTCAATATTTTGTGTGTTTTCACCTAAGAGATAAGCAAAATGTAAACGTTGGTCTAGTGACAAAGAGGGAATTTCAAAGGTAATTATATCATCCCCACTCCCCCACCCACCTTTCCCCTCACCTGATCTCACCTGTCACCTGTCAGCTTGTCCTCCTCCCCCTCCCACCCACCTTCCCCCTCACCTGGTCTCACCTGTCACCTGTCAGTTTTTCCTCCTCCCCCTCCCCCACACACCAACCTTCCCCCTCACCTGGTCTCACCTGTCCTCCTCCCACCTTCTTATTCTGGCCTCTTCCCTCTACCTTTCCAGTCCTGATGAAGGGTCTCGGCCTAAAACGTCGATCGTCTCTTGTCCTCTGTAGATGCTGCCTGAACTGCTGAGTTCCTCCAGTGTTTAGTGTGTGTTGCTCTGGATTTCTAGTGTATGCGAAATACCTTCTGTTTGTCTTCCCCCCCCCCCCCCCCCGGTTGCCCTCTCCACTCCTCCAACTCTACGTCCCAAAGACCCGTCTGGCATCTGGGTAGATGCCCACCTCGCTCCCCCATTGGCTGCCATATACTACAAATGGTGACCGAACGTTTCCTGGAACTGACTCCACCCTGCCGATCCTTCCTTTGAGATATTTTACCTTCTCACTTGTATGTGGACTGGCTGTGACCTCTGACCCGGTTCGGGCCGGCTGGACGTCCGGTGGCCATTGGGCCGGACTGCGACAGCATCCCTCTGGTACAGCTGGTCCAGCCTGCTGCTCGCGGTCTCCTCCAGCGCGACCACCTCCATGTCAGCAGCTGTCGAAGACAACGGGTTACTTCACCGTCAGGAAGTTCTGAGGACGCTTTCCCAGATCAACTGCCCACCACCTCCCATCCCCGGAGATTTCCCGACCCTCGTCTAATCCAACTCTTGGTTAAAACTGCTTCCGCCAGCCTTTCAGAGATACAGTGCGATTCACCGTCAGGCTGGGCGTCCCTCGCCACCAGGTTCAGGAACAGTTATTAACCCCTCAACCATCAGGAAGGAGGTACAGGAGCCTCAGGACCCACACCACCAGGTTCAGGGACAGTTATTACCCCTCAAACATCAGGAAGGAGGTACGGGAGCCTCAGGTCCCACACCACCAGGTTCAGGAACAGTTATTAACCCCTCAACCATCAGGAAGGAGGTACAGGAGCCTCAGGACCCACACCACCAGGTTCAGGAACAGTTATTACCCATCAACCATCAGGAAGGAGGTACAGGAGCCTCAGGACCCACACCACCAGGTTCAGGAACAGTTATTACCCCTCAATCATCAGGAAGGAGGTACAGGAGCCTCAGGACCCACACCACCAGGTTCAGGAACAGTTACTACCCCCTCAACCATCAGGAAGGAGGTACACGAGCCTCAGGACCCACACCACCAGGTTCAGGAACAGTTATTACCCACCCCCCCCAACCATCAGGAAGGAGGTACAGGAGCCTCAGGACCCACACCACCAGGTCAGGAACAGTTATTACCCCTCAACCATCAGGAAGGAGGTACAGGAGCCTCAGGTCCCACACCACCAGGTTCAGGAACAGTTATTACCCCCTCAACCATCAGGAAGGAGGTACACGAGCCTCAGGACCCACACCACCAGGTTCAGGAACAGTTACTACCCCCTCAACCATCAGGAAGGAGGTACATGTGCCTCAGGACCCACACCACCAGGTTCAGGAACAGTTATTACCCCCGCAACCATCAGGAAGGAGGTACAGGAGCCTCAGGTCCCACACCACCAGGTTCAGGAACAGTTATTACCCCTCAATCATCAGGAAGGAGGTACAGGAGCCTCAGGACCCACACCACCAGGTTCAGGAACAGTTATGAACCAACATGAGTAACTCCATTGACCACAACTCTGAACTAATTCCACAACCTAAGGAGTCAGTTTCAAAGACTCTTCACATCTCATGTTCTCAGTATGATTTATTTATTTATATTTACACAATTTTCACTTCTTTTCTGATTGGGGTTTTTCACTAATTCGACTGTATTTCTTTGGATCTGCTGTGAATGCCAGCAAGAAAATGAATCTCGGGGTCGTATACGGTGACATGTATGTAATTTGACAATAAATTTGCTCTGAACTGTTTACCGTGGCTCACTGCAGAAAAGGAGATCTGCCTCACCCTAAGACCACCGCCCCCCCCCCCAGGTCGTTGTACTTCGTAACAATCCACTGCCACCCGCTGCGTGAAACCCCCTCCACCCCCACCCCGACTCCCCAACTCACGGGCACAGTCCCCTCCTGCACTGGTCCCTTTCCACCTTTCATTGCTGCTGTGTCACGTATTTGTACGACTGCTTGTTTGATTACAATAGTGTCAGTAACATTACACTGTCTCATAGAAGCACCTTAACCTTTACGTCAACCAGTCAGTATTCAGGCCATGTCACCCTGGGACATGTGATGGTGTTGCTTTGTGACTGTATGTGGTGGATAATAAGTTTCTGTAATGTGTGTGACCATTTGTGCTGCGTGTGACTGTATGTCCTGTGTGTGACTGTGTGTACTGTGTGGGCTGAGTGTGGCTGTATATCCTGTGTGTGACTGTATGTGCTGTCTGTGACTGTGTACTGTATGTGACTGTGCTGAATGTGACTGTGTCCTTTGTATGACTGTATGTGTAGTGTGTTACAGTGTGTGACCTCATGCGCTGTATGTGACTATATGTTCTTTGTATGATTATGCTCTGTGTGTGACTATATATGCTGTGTGTGACTGTATTTCATGTGTGTGACTGTATGTCCTGTGTGAGACTGTATGTTCTGTGTGTGACTGTATGTATTGTGTGACTATCTGTACTGTGTGTGACTTGACTGTATGTGCTGTGTGAGTGGCTGTGTGTGACCTATGTCCTGTGTGTGATTGTATGTACTTTGTGTGACGGTATGTGCTCTGTGTGACTGTATGTGGTGGGTTATAACTGTAGTACTGTGCTTTACACCGTGGCCCAGAGGAACGATGTTTCGTTCAGCTGTGAACCGTGTATGGTTGAATGACAATAAACTCCAACTTGAAATGATGAAGCAAGATGTTGGGTTTTTAATATCTCAGTAATATTTGAGTAATGTTGTATGTATATATTGTTGGATTAAGCAATCTTGTTTATTTAAAGAATTCATTACGGGTTTTTGTATGAATATGTGAACAGCAAACATCATTACTCTGCCACATGATACGAGCGGACCTCGCTTACAGTAAACTCGAAGTTAGACCCACATTCCCGGCTCCCTTACCCACTTTTGTAATAGTTTAATGTTTCAAAGTGTTTGAACATAACATAAGGGACATGTACTAACATAATTTTCAGACTCCATGTGGTGGGTCGTGACTGTAGTTCTGTGCTTTACACCGTGGCCCAGAGGAACGATGTTTTGTTCAGCTGTGTACCCGTGTATGGTTGAATGACAATAAGCTCCAACTTGACATTAAATTTGAAGCATAGGACGTGGGGCAGAATTAGACCATTTGCTGCCCCATTCCGTCATGACTGATTTACTATCCCTCTCAACCCCATTCTCCTGCCTTCTCCCCATAACCTCTGACATCCTGACTAATCAAGAATCTATAAATCACCGCCTTAAATATACCCAGTGATTTGGACTCCACAGCCACCTGTGGCAATGAATTTCACAGATTCACTAACATCTGGATGAAGAAATTCCACCTCATCTCTGTTCTAAATGGACATCCTCTGGTCCTAGACTCCCCCACTATAGGAAACATCCTCTCCACATCCACTCTATCTGTGTCCTCTGGTCCTAGACTCCCCCACTATAGGAAACATCCTCTCCACATCCACTCTATCTGTGTCCTCTGGTCCTAGACTCCCCCACTATAGGAAACATCCTCTCCACATCCACTCTATCTGTGTCTTCTGGTCCTAGACTCCCCCACGATAGGAAACATCCTCTCCACATCCACTCTATCTGTGTCCTCTGGTCCTAGACTCCCCCACGATAGGAAACATCCTCTCCACATCCACTCTATCTGTGTCCTCTGGTCCTAGACTCCCCCACTATAGGAAACATCCTCTCCACATCCACTCTATCTGTGTCTTCTGGTCCTAGACTCCCCCACGATAGGAAATATCCTCTCCACATCCACTCTATCTGTGTCCTCTGGTCCTAGACTCCCCCACGATAGGAAACATCCTCTCCACATCCACTCTATCTGTGTCCTCTGGTCCTAGACTCCCCCACTATAGGAAACATCCTCTCCACATCCACTCTATCTGTGCCCTCTGGTCCTAGACTCCCCCACTATAGGAAACATCCTCTCCACATCCACTCTATCTGTGCCCTCTGGTCCTAGACTCCCCCCACTATAGGAAACATCCTCTCCACATCCACTCTATGTGTGTCCTCTGATCCTAGACTCCCCCACTATAGGGAACATCCTCTCCACATCCACTCTATCTGTGTCCTCTGGTCCTAGACGCCCCCACTATAGGGAACATCCTCTCCACATCCACTCTATCTGTGTCCTCTGATCCTAGACTCCCCCACTATAGGGAACATCCTCTCCACATCCACTCTATCTGTGCCCTCTGGTCCTAGACTCCCCCACTATAGGGAACATCCTCTCCACATCCACTCTATCTGTGTCCTCTGGTCCTAGACTCCCCCCACTATAGGAGACATCCTCTCCACATCCACTCTATCTGTGTCCTCTGGTCCTGGACTCCCCCACTATAGGAAACATCCTCTCCACATCCACTCTATCTGTGTCCTCTGGTCCTAGACTCCCCCCACTATAGGAGACATCCTCTCCACATCCACTCTATCTGTGTCCTCTGGTCCTGGACTCCCCCACTATAGGAAACATCCTCTCCACATCCACTCTATCTGTGTCCTCTGGTCCTAGACTCCACCATTATAGGAGACATCCTCTCCACATCCACTCTATCTGTGTCTTCTGGTCCTAGACTCCCCCACTATAGGAAACATCCTCTCCACACCCACTCTATCTGTGTCCTCTGGTCCTAGACTCCCCCAGTGTAGGAAACATCCTCTCCACATCCACTCTATCTGTGTCCTCTGGTCCTAGACTCCCCCACTATAGGAAACATCCTCTCCACATCCACTCTGTGTCCTCTGGTCCTAGACTCCCCCACCATAGGAAACATCCTCTCCACATCCACTCTATCTGTGCCTTTCAATATTCTGTAGGGTTTGATTCCTCTGAATTGCAGTGAGTACAGGCCCAGGGCCAACAATCGGTCCTCTCACGGTAACCACTTTCGTCCTTGGGATCATCCTTATGAATCCACTCTGGACCCTTTCCAATGCCAGCAGATCTTTTCTTTAGATACGGGGTCCAAAACTGATCCCGAGACACACCAAGAGCTGCCTGACCAGTGTCTTGACATTACATCCTTGCTTTTATATTCTAGTCCTCTCAAAATGAATACTAGCATCACCAGACATCCCACCCTGCAAAAACTCATTTTGGGGAGGTAGCACCATCAATTTGCGGGAGACTCCCGGACCTTCCGGGAGAGGTGGGATGTCTGCAATAGAGTAGCTCCTTAGCAGCCGGCCAGCTAGTTTAAATAACGTTAGGGGGAAGTTGGGTGGGTGGGGGAAGGGAAGATTACAAGCTGACAGGTGACAGGCGAGACCAGGTGAGGGGGAAGGGAAGATTACAAGCTGACAGGTGACAGGTGAGACCAGGTGATGGGGGAAGGGAAGATTACAAGCTGACAGGTGACAGGTGAGACCAGGTGAGGGGGGAATGTGGGTGTGGTGAGGAGGACAAGCTGACAGGTGACAGGCGAGACCAGGTGAGGGGGAAGGGAAGATTACAGGCTGACAGGTGACAGGCGAGACCAGGTGAGGGCGAAGGGAAGATTACAAGCTGACAGGTGACAGGCGAGACCAGGTGAGGGGGAAGGGAAGATTACAAGCTGACAGGTGACAGGCGAGACCAGGTGAGGGGGAAGGGAAGATTACAAGCTGACAGGTGACAGGCGAGACCAGGTGAGGGGGAAGGGAAGATTACAAACTGACAGGTGACAGGCGAGACCAGGTGAGGGGGAAGGGAAGATTACAAGCTGACAGGTGACAGGCGAGACCAGGTGAGGGGGAAGGGAAGATTACAAGTTGACAGGTGACAGGCGAGACCAGGTGAGGCGGAAGGGAAGATTACAAGCTGACAGGTGACGGGTGAGACCAGGTGATGGGGGAAGGGAAGATTACAAGGTGACAGGTGACAGGTGAGACCAGGTGAGGGGGGAATGTGGGTGTGGTG
Source organism: Mobula birostris (assembly GCF_030028105.1). NCBI lineage: Eukaryota > Metazoa > Chordata > Chondrichthyes > Myliobatiformes > Myliobatidae > Mobula > Mobula birostris. The sequence goes on from NW_027274971.1 coordinate 51,255, forward strand.
AGGAGGACAAGCTGACAGGTGACAGGCGAGACCAGGTGAGGCGGAAGGGAAGATTACAAGCTGACAGGTGACAGGCGAGACCAGGTGAGGGGGAAGGGAAGATTACAAGCTGACAGGTGACAGGCGAGACCAGGTGAGGGGGAAGGGAAGATTACAAGCTGACAGGTGACAGGTGAGACCAGGTGATGGGGGAATGTGGGTGTGGTGAGGAGGACAAGCTGACAGGTGACAGGTGAGACCAGGTGATGGGGGAAGGGAAGATTACAAACTGACAGGTGACAGGCGAGACCAGGTGAGGGGGGAATGTGGGTGTGGTGAGGAGGACAAGCTGACAGGTGAGGGGGGAATGTGGGTGTGGTGAGGAGGACAAGCTGACAGGTGACAGGTGAGACCAGGTGATGGGGGAAGGTAGGTGGGAGGGGAAAGGGGAAGGAGGCAGCATCTATGGGGGAGTGTAAAGCTGATATATCGAGCTGAGACTCTTCAACAGGGCTGGAAAGGGGGGGGGGTAGATGCCAGAATAAGAAGGAGGGGGGAGGGAACAGAGGACTATGCAAAAGTTCCAAATGTGAGGAAGCGGAAAGGATTATACTTTTACACAAGGGTTGGTTCCTATGTGGACTGGGGCTGCCTGAGGAAGTGGCTGGGGCAGGTACAGCAACATTTAAAGGACAGTTGGGTGGGTACATGGAGAGGAAAGGTTGAGAGGTTTGCAGGCCAGGGACCATGAACACCATTTTTGCTGCCCCTCTTTGCATCGCTGGCTTGACTTAGCTTTTTCTTTTACATACACTTGTTGTAATCGATAGCCTTTAATTTTTATCGTCTACGGCACCGCACCGATACCACGAAACAGCAAATTCATGCCATGCGCCAGTGACATTAAAAACCAGATTGTGATTCTGATCCCCTTGTTTAACAACAGAAACACACTCACCGTGACTCTCAGATGAAAAGGCTCTTTGTTCGCAGTTATCTGATACCTGATTTGTCAGTCAAACAAATGATAATTGGGCTGATTGGAATGTGGGTTAGCAGGCAGTGCTGCCGGGCAGTGTCTCATTTCAGCCATCGACACGGAACTGCACAGCACAGAAACAGGCCCATTGGCCCATTGCGTCTGTTCCTGCCAACAAACATACAGTTCACACGCGATTGTGAACGTCTTTATTGTGGTTGCAGGACCCCGCTGGGCTTCGGCTGTGCAGGGCTGGTGACACAGGACGAGACAGCACAAAGTCAGCGTGGTTTCCTTCAGGGAAATTCCTGCCTGACGAACCTGCTGGAGTTCTTTGAGGAGATTACAAGTGGGATAGATAAAGGGGATGCAGTGGACGTGGTAGATTGGGACTTCCAGGAGGCCCTTGACAAGGTGCCACACACGAGGCTGCTTACCAAGTTAAGAGCACCAGTATAGGAAAGTTGGCATGGTTAGAGCATTGGCTGATTGGTTGGAGGCAGCGAGTGGGAATAAAAGGATCCTTTTCTGGTTGTCTGCCAGTGACTAGTGGTGTTCCGCAGGGGTCGGTGTTGGGACCGTTTCTTTTCATGCTGTATATCAATGATTTAGATGATGGTATAGATGGCTTTGTTGCCAACATGAGGAAATCTTCAGATGCTGGAATTTCAGGCAACACACATCAAAGTTGCTGGTGAACGCAGCAGACCAGGCAGCATCTCTAGGAAGAGGTACAGTTGACGTTTCGGGCCGAGACCCTTCGTCAGGACTGACTGAAAGAAGAGCTAGTAAGAGATTTGAAAGTGGGAGGAGGAGGGGGAGATCCAAAATGATAGGAGAAGACAGGAGGGGGAGGACTGGAGCCAAGAGCTGGACAGATGATAGGCAAAAGGGATATGAGAGGATCATGGGACAGGAGGTCCGGGGAGAAGGAAAAGGGGGAGGGGGGAAAACCCAAAGGATGGGCAAGGGATATAGTCAGAGGGACAGAGGGAGAAAAAGGAGAGAGCGAGAAAGAATGTGTGTATATAAATAAATAACAGATGGGGTACGAGGGGGAGGTGGGGCATTAGCGGAAGTTTGAGAAGTCGATGTTCATGCCATCAGGTTGGAGGCTATAAAGTGTTGTTCCTCCAACCTTTGTTGCCAAGTTTGCAGATGATACAAAGATTGGTGAGGGGCAGGTAGTGTTGAGGAGGCTGCAGAAGGACCTAGACAGATTAGGAGAATGGACAGGAAAGTGGCAAATGAAATACAATGTTGGGAAATGCATGGTCCTGCACTTTGGTAAGAGAAGTAAATGTGCCGACTATTTTCTAAATGGAGAAAATCCAGGAATCTGAGATGCAAAGGGACTTGGGAGACCTTGTGTAGGACTCCCTGACGGTTAGTGTTCCCCTGCTCATTTAACCCTTTATATGTTGTCACTGCCCTGGCCATAAGACCAAATGTATTGGAGCAGAATTAGGCCATTCGGCCCATCGAGTCTGTTCCACCATCTCATCGTGGCTGATCCATTTTCCCCTCTCAGCCTCAAACTCCTGCCCTCTCCCCGTATCCCTTCATGCCCTGAAGTGGAGAGAGTGACCTAACCCGAACGCAGACGGGACCCGACACGTCGATGCAGCTGTAAAGCAAGCAAGACAGCGGCTAGGTTTCATTCAGAGTTTGAGGAGATTTGGTTTGTCCACGAAAACACTCAAAAACTTCTACCACTGGACCGTGGAGATCACTCTGACTGGCTGCACCACTGGCTTGTAAGCTACAGAGAGCTGTAAGATTAGTCAGCACCATCACAGGCACCAGCTTCTGTAGGATCTTCAAGAAACGGTGCCACAGGAAGACAGCGTCCATCACTAAGGACCCCCAACACCCAGGACACGCCCTCTTCTCACTGTTACGGTCGGGAAGGAGGTACGGGAACCTGAAGACACACACTCAGCGATTCAGGAACAGCTTCTTCCCCTCTGCCATCAGGGAGGAGGTACAGGAGCCTGAAGACACACACTCAACGATTCAGGAACAGCTCCTTCCCCTCTGCCATCAGGGAGGAGGTACAGGAGCCTGAAGACACACACTCAACGATTCAGGAACAGCTTCTTCCTCTCTGCCATCAGGGAGGAGGTACAGGAGCCTGAAGACACACACTCAGCGATTCAGGAACAGCTTCTTCTCCTCTGCCATCAGGGAGGAGGTACAGGAGCCTGAAGACACACACTCAATGATTCAGGAACAGCTTCTTCCCCTCTGCCATCAGGGAGGAGGTACAGGAGCCTGAAGACACACACTCAGCGATTCAGGAACAGCTTCTTCCCCTCCGCCATCCGATTCCTGAACGGACACTGAACCCGTGAACACGACCGAACTAGTTCTTTTTATTTCTGTTTTGGCACCCTGTATTTAATTTAACTTTCACAAACTTCATGACTCAGGCCGGTGATGTTAAACCTGATTCTTCTTCACAGCCGAACAAAGAAACACGACAGAAGCAATGAGCGGCCGCACACAGAGACTGACAGACAGCCCAGTGTGCAAGAGGAGACAGACTGTGTAGCTAAAAAATGATTAACACCGAGTGAAAATACGAGTTGTAGAGTCCTTGCAGATGAGGGCACAGGCTGGGGAATCAATTCAGAGTTTACAATGTATGCACTGCGTGTTGGACTCTGGTTCCAGAGGAACGAGGCTGCATTTTGCTGAACCCTTCCTCAATGCTCCATAACGACGAGTCCCATTGGAACCCGACAAACTCTGAAGGGCTTGGGTTGTTACGGCACGCACCCGGCCGCGGGAGATTAGGCGCTCTGGTGCTCCAGAGTAGGGTTAGTAGCAGTGCTCCCGTTCAAGATCCCGGCCCGCTCCGCTAACTGGCGGCCATGTCTTGGCGGTAAGGTTTGGATATTTAAAGAGCTCCCGACCTCAGGTTCGATGCTCGATCGTCAGCTCGACTTCATTTGGATTCTTGCTTGGATCCTCATCTAGTCTCTTGTCTGGCATCTGGTCGAGTACCCCGTTCTCGTCTTCGTCTCGAAATCACCTATCTCGGATACTCAAGCAATTGGGTCCCTACCATCTGTGTCTCGGCCTCTCAGCACACAGTGGGGGAGTCTAGGACCAGAGGACACAGCCTCAGAATAGAGGGACGTCCATTTAAGACAGAGATAAGGAGAATTTCTTTAGCCGGAGGGTGGTGAATCTGTGCAATTCATTGCAACAGACGGCCGTGAAGGCCAAATCATTGGGTATAGTTAAAGCAAAGGTGGATTGGACCAGATTAGTCAGGGAGCCGTCAATAACGGGGAGAAGGCAGGTGAATGGGGTTGAGAGGGATAGTAAATCAGCCGTGATGGACTGGCACAGCAGTCCAGATGGGCTGAATGGCCTGGTTCTGCTCCTATGCCTTGTGGTCTTATCTGCATTGGTCTGGGACAGGACTTGTTTCTGACACAACCCGGGCCTGCTTGCGGGTTTGATGTGATTGGCCAGTTGGCTTTAGTCCCGGATTACAACCCCGCTGCCGCGGGGGCTGGGACGAAGCCATCAACGACGTGGAGACACCTGAATCCCAAACGTTGCAGCCCGCACGGCGCCACCGACACGCCCCAATCACTCCTCAGGTGCTTTCATGAGCACGCCCCAGGTGCAGGCACGCCGAGCTGGAGGTCTGCCAGACAGGGTGTGAGCTGAAAGCACAGAACTGTCAGGTCCTGAGTGGATTTAACAGTCACTGGCAATGGACAGGTAAATCAAACACTTGGAGAATTACGTTCACCTTAGCACGGGTGCAGAGGAGATTCACCAGGACGCTGCCTGAATTAGAGAGGGTGCAGAGGAGATTCACCAGGATGCTGCCTGGATTACAGAGGGTGCAGAGGAGATTCACAAGGACGCTGCCTGAATTAGAGAGGGTGCAGAGGAGATTCACCAGGATGCTGCCTGGATTACAGAGGGTGCAGAGGAGATTCACCAGGATGCTGCCTGGATTAGAGAGGGTGCAGAGGAGATTCACCAGGATGCTGCCTGGATTAGAGAGGGCGCAGAGGGAGATTCACCAGGATGCTGCCTGGATTAGAGAGGGTGCAGAGGAGATTCACCAGGATGCTGCCTGGATTAGAGAGGGTGCAGAGGAGATTCACCAGGATGCTGCCTGGATTAGAGAGGGTGCAGAGGAGATTCACCAGGATGCTGCCTGGATTAGAGAGGGTGCAGAGGAGATTCACCAGGATGCTGCCTGGATTAGAGAGGGTGCAGAGGAGATTCACCAGGATGCTGCCTGGATTAGAGAGGGTGCAGAGGAGATTCACTAGGATGCTGCCTGGATTAGAGAGGGTGCAGAGGAGATTTACCAGGATGCTGCCTGGATTAGAGAGGGTGCAGAGGAGATTCACCAGGATGCTGCCTGGATTAGATAGGGTGCAGAGAAGATTCACCAGGATGCAGCCTGGATTAGAGAGGGTGCGGAGGAGATTTACCAGGATGCTGCCTGCATTAGAGAGGGTGCAGAGGAGATTCACCAGGATGCAGCCTGGATTAGAGAGGGTGCGGAGGAGATTTACCAGGATGCTGCCTGCATTAGAGAGGGTGCAGAGGAGATTCACCAGGATGCTGCCTGGATTAGAGAGGGTGCGGAGGAGATTCACCAGGACGCTGTCTGGATTAGAGAGGGTGCAGAGGAGATTGACCAGGATGCTGCCTGGATTAGAGAGGGTGCAGAGGAAATTCACCAGGACGCTGCCTGGATTAGAGAGGCTGCAGATGAGATTCACCAGGATGCTGCCTGGATTAGAGAGGGTGCAGAGGAGATTCACCAGGATGCTGCCTGGAATAGAGAGGCTGCAGAGGAGATTCACCAGGATGCTGCCTGGATTAGAGAGGGTGCAGAGGAGATTCACCAGGATGTTGCCTCGATTAGAGAGAGTGCAGAGGAGATTGACCTGGATGCTGCCTGGATTAGAGAGGGTGCAGAGGAGATTCACCAGTATGCTGCCTGGATTAGAGAGGTTGCAGAGAGAGATTTAAAAGGGTGCTGCCTGGATTAGAGAGGGTGCAGAGGAGATTTACTAGGATGCTGCCTGGATGAGAGAGGGTGCAGACGAGATTGACCAGGATGCTGCCTGCCTTAGAGAGAGTGCAGAGGAGATTTACCAGGATGTTGCCTGGATTAGAGAAGGTGCAGAGGAGATTCACCAGGTTGCTGCCTGGATTAGAGAGGGTGCAGAGGAGATTCACCAGGATGTTGCCTCGATTTGAGAGAGTGCAGAGGAGATTGACCTGGATGCTGCCTGGATTAGAGAGGGTGCAGAGGAGATTCACCAGTATGCTGCCTGGATTAGAGAGGTTGCAGAGGAGATTGACCAGGATGCTGCCTGGATTAGAGAGGGTGCAGAGGAGATTCACCAGGACGCTGCCTGGATTAGAGAGGCTGCAGAGGAGATTCACCAGGATGCTGCCTGGATTAGAGAGGGTGCAGAGGGGATTCACCAGGATGCTGCCTGGAATAGAGAGGCTGCAGAGGAGATTCACCAGGATGATGCCTGGATTAGAGAGGGTGCAGAGGAGATTCACCAGGATGTTGCCTCGATTAGAGAGAGTGCAGAGGAGATTGACCTGGATGCTGCCTGGATTAGAGAGGGTGCAGAGGAGATTCACCAGTATGCTGCCTGGATTAGAGAGGTTGCAGAGAGAGATTTAAAAGGGTGCTGCCTGGATTAGAGAGGGTGCAGAGGAGATTCACCAGGATGCTGCCTGGATTAGATAGGGTGCAGAGAAGATTCACCAGGATGCAGCCTGGATTAGAGAGGGTGCGGAGGAGATTTACCAGGATGCTGCCTGCATTAGAGAGGGTGCAGAGGAGATTCACCAGGATGCAGCCTGGATTAGAGAGGGTGCGGAGGAGATTTACCAGGATGCTGCCTGCATTAGAGAGGGTGCAGAGGAGATTCACCAGGATGCTGCCTGGATTAGAGAGGGTGCGGAGGAGATTCACCAGGACGCTGTCTGGATTAGAGAGGGTGCAGAGGAGATTGACCAGGATGCTGCCTGGATTAGAGAGGGTGCAGAGGAGATTCACCAGGACGCTGCCTGGATTAGAGAGGCTGCAGATGAGATTCACCAGGATGCTGCCTGGATTAGAGAGGGTGCAGAGGAGATTCACCAGGATGCTGCCTGGAATAGAGAGGCTGCAGAGGAGATTCACCAGGATGCTGCCTGGATTAGAGAGGGTGCAGAGGAGATTCACCAGGATGTTGCCTCGATTAGAGAGAGTGCAGAGGAGATTGACCTGGATGCTGCCTGGATTAGAGAGGGTGCAGAGGAGATTCACCAGTATGCTGCCTGGATTAGAGAGGTTGCAGAGAGAGATTTAAAAGGGTGCTGCCTGGATTAGAGAGGGTGCAGAGGAGATTTACTAGGATGCTGCCTGGATGAGAGAGGGTGCAGACGAGATTGACCAGGATGCTGCCTGCCTTAGAGAGAGTGCAGAGGAGATTTACCAGGATGTTGCCTGGATTAGAGAAGGTGCAGAGGAGATTCACCAGGTTGCTGCCTGGATTAGAGAGGGTGCAGAGGAGATTCACCAGGATGTTGCCTCGATTTGAGAGAGTGCAGAGGAGATTGACCTGGATGCTGCCTGGATTAGAGAGGGTGCAGAGGAGATTCACCAGTATGCTGCCTGGATTAGAGAGGTTGCAGAGGAGATTGACCAGGATGCTGCCTGGATTAGAGAGGGTGCAGAGGAGATTCACCAGGACGCTGCCTGGATTAGAGAGGCTGCAGAGGAGATTCACCAGGATGCTGCCTGGATTAGAGAGGGTGCAGAGGGGATTCACCAGGATGCTGCCTGGAATAGAGAGGCTGCAGAGGAGATTCACCAGGATGCTGCCTGGATTAGAGAGGGTGCAGAGGAGATTCACCAGGATGTTGCCTCGATTAGAGAGAGTGCAGAGGAGATTGACCTGGATGCTGCCTGGATTAGAGAGGGTGCAGAGGAGATTCACCAGTATGCTGCCTGGATTAGAGAGGTTGCAGAGAGAGATTTAAAAGGGTGCTGCCTGGATTAGAGAGGGTGCAGAGGAGATTTACTAGGATGCTGCCTGGATGAGAGAGGGTGCAGACGAGATTGACCAGGATGCTGCCTGCCTTAGAGAGAGTGCAGAGGAGATTTACCAGGATGTTGCCTGGATTAGAGAAGGTGCAGAGGAGATTCACCAGGTTGCTGCCTGGATTAGAGAGGGTGCAGAGGAGATTCACCAGGATGTTGCCTCGATTTGAGAGAGTGCAGAGGAGATTGACCTGGATGCTGCCTGGATTAGAGAGGGTGCAGAGGAGATTCACCAGTATGCTGCCTGGATTAGAGAGGTTGCAGAGAGAGATTTAAAAGGGTGCTGCCTGGATTAGAGAGGGTGCAGAGGAGATTTACTAGGATGCTGCCTGGATTAGAGAGGGTGCAGAGGAGATTGACCAGGATGCTGCCTGGTTTAGAGAGAGTGCAGAGGAGATTTACCAGGATGTTGCCTGGATTAGAGAAGGTGCAGAGGAGATTCACCAGGTTGCTGCCTGGATTAGAGAGGGTGCAGAGGAGATTCACCAGTATGCTGCCTGGATTAGAGAGGGTGCAGAGAGAGATTTAACAGGGTGCTGCCTGGATTAGAGAGGGTGCAGAGGAGATTCACCAGGATGCTGCCTGGATTAGAGAGGGCGCAGAGGTGATTCACCAGGATGCTGCCTGGATTGAAGAGGGTGCAGAGGAGATGTACCGGGATGCTGCCTGGACTTGAGAGGGCAGAGGAGATTCACCAGGAATTTGCCTGGATTAGAGAGGGTGCAGAGGAGATTCACCAGGATGCTGCCTGAATTAGAGAGGGTGTGGAGGAGATTCACCAGGATGCTGCCTGGATTAGAGAGGGTGCAGAGGTGATTTACCAGGATGCTGCCTGGATTAGAGAGGGTGCAGAGGAGATTCACCAGGATGCTGCCTGGATTAGAGAGGGTGCAGAGGAGATTCACCAGGATGCTGCCTGGACTAGAGAGGGTGCAGAGGAGATTCACCAGAATGCTGCCTGGACTAGAGAGGGTGCAGAGCAGATTCACCAGGATGCTGCCTCGATTAGAGAGGGTGCGGAGGAGATTCACCAGGATGCTGCCTCGATTAGAGAGGGTGCGGAGGAGATTCACCAGGATGCTGCCTGGATTAGAGAGGGTGCGGAGGAGATTCACCAGGAAGCTGCCTGGATTAGAGAGGTTGCAGCGGAGATTCACCAGGATGCTGTCTGGATTAGAGAGGGTGCAGAGGAGATTCACCAGGATGCTGCCTGCATTAGAGATGGTGCAGAGGAGATTCACCAGGATGCTGCCTGGATTAGAGAGGGTGCAGAGGAGATTCACCACGATGCTGTCTGGATTAGAGAGGGTGCAGGGGAGATTTACCAGGATGCTGCCTGAATTAGAGAGGGTGAAGAGGAGATTCACCAGGGTGCTGCCTGGATTAGAGAGGGTGCAGAGGAGATTGACATGGATGCTGCCAGGATTAGAGAGGGTGCAGAGGAGATTCACCAGGATGCTGCCTGGATTAGAGAGGGTGCAGAGGAGATTCACCAGGATGCTGCCTGGATTAGAGAGGGTGCAGAGGAGATTCACCAGGATGCTGCCTGGATTAGAGAGGGTGCAGAGGAGATTCACCAGGATGCTGCCTGGATTAGAGAGGGTGCAGAGGAGATTCACCAGGATGCTGCCTGGATTAGAGAGGGTGCAGAGGAGATTCACCAGGATGCTGCCTGGATTAGAGAGGGTGCAGAGGAGATTCACCAGGATGCTGCCTGGATTAGAGAGGGTGCAGAGGAGATTCACCAGGATGCTGCCTGGATTAGAGAGGGTGCAGAGGAGATTCACCAGGATGCTGCCTGGATTAGAGAGGGTGCAGAGGAGATTCACCAGGATGCTGCCTGGATTAGAGAGGGTGCAGAGGAGATTCACCAGGATGCTGCCTGGATTAGAGAGGGTGCAGAGGAGATTCACCAGGATGCTGCCTGGATTAGAGAGGGTGCAGAGGAGATTCACCAGGATGCTGCCTGGATTAGAGAGGGTGCAGAGGAGATTCACCAGGATGCTGCCTGGATTAGAGAGGGTGCAGAGGAGATTCACCAGGATGCTGCCTGGATTAGAGAGGGTGCAGAGGAGATTCACCAGGATGCTGCCTGGATTAGAGAGGGTGCAGAGGAGATTCACCAGGATGCTGCCTGGATTAGAGAGGGTGCAGAGGAGATTCACCAGGATGCTGCCTGGATTAGAGAGGGTGCAGAGGAGATTCACCAGGATGCTGCCTGGATTAGAGAGGGCGCAGAGGAGATTCACCAGGATGCTGCCTGGATTAGTGAGGGCGCAGAGGAGATTCACCAGGATGTTGCCTGGATTAGAGAGGGCGCAGAGGAGATTCACCAGGATTCTGCCTGGATTAGAGAGGGCGCAGAGGAGATTCACCAGGATGCTGCCTGGATTAGAGAGGGCGCAGAGGAGATTCACCAGGATGCTGCCTGGATTAGAGAGGGTGCAGAGGAGATTCACCAGGATGCTGCCTGGATTAGAGAGGGTGCAGAGGAGATTCACCAGGATGTTGCCTCGATTAGAGAGAGTGCAGAGGAGATTGACCTGGATGCTGCCTGGATTAGAGAGGGTGCAGAGGAGATTCACCAGTATGCTGCCTGGATTAGAGAAGTTGCAGAGAGAGATTTAAAAGGGTGCTGCCTGGATTAGAGAGGGTGCAGAGGAGATTTACTAGGATGCTGCCTGGATTAGAGAGGGTGCAGAGGAGATTGACCAGGATGCTGCCTGGCTTAGAGAGAGTGCAGAGGAGATTTACCAGGATGTTGCCTGGATTAGAGAAGGTGCAGAGGAGATTCACCAGGTTGCTGCCTGGATTAGAGAGGGTGCAGAGAGAGATTTAACAGGGTGCTGCCTGGATTAGAGAGGGTGCAGAGGAGATTCACCAGGATGCTGCCTGGATTAGAGAGGGCGCAGAGGTGATTCACCAGGATGCTGCCTGGATTGAAGAGGGTGCAGAGGAGATGTACCGGGATGCTGCCTGGACTTGGGAGGGCAGAGGAGATTCACCAGGAATTTGCCTGGATTAGAGAGGGTGCAGAGGAGATTCACCAGGATGCTGCCTGGATTAGAGAGGGTGTGGAGGAGATTCACCAGGATGCTGCCTGGATTAGAGAGGGTGCAGAGGTGATTTACCAGGATGCTGCCTGGATTAGAGAGGGTGCAGAGGAGATTCACCAGAATGCTGCCTGGACTAGAGAGGGTGCAGAGCAGATTCACCAGGATGCTGCCTGTATTAGAGAGGGTGCAGAGGAGATTCACCAGGATGCTGCCTCGATTAGAGAAGGTGCGGAGGAGATTCACCAGGATGCTGCCTGGATTAGAGAGGGTGCAGAGAGGATTCACCAGGATGCTGCCTGGATTAGAGAGGGTGCGGAGGAGATTCACCAGGAAGCTGCCTGGATTAGAGAGGTTGCAGAGGAGATTCACCAGGATGCTGTCTTGATTAGAGAGGGTGCAGAGGAGATTCACCAGGATGCTGCCTGCATTAGAGAGGGTGCAGAGGAGATTCACCAGGATGCTGCCTGGATTAGAGAGGGTGCAGAGGAGATTCACCACGATGCTGTCTGGATTAGAGAGGGTGCAGGGGAGATTTACCAGGATGCTGCCTGAATTAGAGAGGGTGAAGAGGAGATTCACCAGGATGCTGCCTGGATTAGAGAGGGTGAAGAGGAGATTCACCAGGATGCTGCCTGGATTAGAGATGGTGCAGACGAGATTCACCAGGATGCTGCCTGGATTAGAGAGGGTGCAGAGGAGATTCACCAGGATGCAGCCTGGATTAGAGAGGGTGCAGAGGAGATTTACCAGAATGCTGCCTGAATTAGAGAGGGTGCAGAGGAGATTCACCAGGATGCTGCCTGGATTAGAGAGGGTGCAGAGGAGATTTACCAGGATGCTGCCTGGATTTGCGAGGGTGCAGAGGAGATTCACCAGTATGCTGCCTGGATTAGAGAGGGTGCAGAGAGAAATTTAACAGGGTGCTGCCTGGATTAGAGAGGGTGCAGAGGAGATTCACCAGGATGCTGCCTGGATTAGAGAGGGTGCAGAGGAGATTCACCAGGATGCTGTCTGGATTAGAGAGGGCGCAGAGGAGATTCACCAGGATGCTGCCTGGATTAGAGAGGGTGCAGAGGAGATTTACCGGGATGCTGCCTGGACTAGAGAGGGTAGAGGAGATTCACCAGGAAGTTGTCTGGATTAGATAGGGTGCGGAGGAGATTCACCAGGATGCTGCCTGGATTAGAGAGGGTGCAGAGGTGATTTACCAGGATGCTGCCTGGATTAGCGAGGGTGCAGAGGAGATTTACCAGGATGCTGCCTGGACTAGAGAGGGTGCGGAGGAGATTCACCAGGATGCTGCCTGGACTAGAGAGGGTGCAGAGGAGAGTCACTAGGATGCTGCCTGGATTAGAGAGGGTGCAGAGGAGATTCACCAGGATGCTGCCTGGATTAGAGAGGGTGCAGAGGAGATTCACCAGGATGCTGCCTGGATTAGAGAGGGTGCAGAGGAGATTTACCAGGATGCTGCCTGGATTAGAGAGGGTGCAGAGGAGATTCACCAGGATGCTGCCTGGATTAGAGAGGGTGCAGAGGAGATTCACCAGGATGCTGCCTGGATTAGAGAGGGTGCAGAGGAGATTTACCGGGATGCTGCCTGGATTAGAGAGGGCGCAGAGGAGATTCGCCAGGATGCTGCCTGGATTAGAGAAGGTGCAGATGAGATTCGCCAGGATGCTGCCTGGATTAGAGAAGGTGCAGAGGAGATTCACCAGGATGCTGCCTGGATTAGAGAGGGTGCAGAGGAGATTCACCAGGATGCTGCCTGGATTAGAGAGGGCGCAGAGGAGATTCACCAGGATGCTGCTTGGATTGGAGAGGGTGTAGAGGAGATTCACCATGATGCTGCCTGGATTAGAGAGGTTGTCTTTATGAGGATAGGTTGAGTGAGCTCGGCCTTTTCTCTTTGGAGCGAAGGAGGATGAGAGTTGACCTGATAGAGGTGTAGAAGATGGTATGAGGCACAGATTGATTGGATGACCACAGACATCCTTCCCCCTAGCGTGGAGGTGGCGAGTACTTGGAGCCACTAGCGGCTGGGTGTAGCTGTTCCCCAATGTTGGCCATCTGTTTCGCAAATGTTTCGTCACCACGTGTTAAGAGGGGAAGACAAGGTAGACAGCCGGCGACTGTTTTCCCCGGGGAGTAGAGGACGCGACTTTACGGAGATTGGAGGAAATTGTAAGCGGGGGGATGTCAGAGGCATGTGGGTGGGTGGGTGACAGGGATAGGTGCCAGGGACAGATACATTGGAGACATTTAAGAAACTCTTGGATAGGCAGATGGGTGATAGAAAAACAGAGGGAGGGGTTTGGCTGATCTTAGAGTGGTTTAAAAGGTTAGTTCACTGTGCCGGAGGGCCAGTACTGTGCTGAAAACGTTCTGTGTTTCTCGTGCCTCCTGTCTGGTCAGCGCTAGCGGGAGTCAGCGTGTGGCCATTCCCTGTCCCACTGGTGGTTCTGTGCACCAGGACGGCATCGGAGGGGAGTGGATGCCTGCCCTCCTTCTGGGGGTGAGGCAGCACCTGTTGCAACAAGTGGGCTGGCTTTTAATCCCAGTGAGAGGGATTAAAAAGGAGAGAGAGAGAGAAAGAATGTGTGTATATGAATAAATAAATAACGGATGGGGTACGAGGGGGAGGTAGAAGTTAGAGAAGTCAATGTTCATGCCATCAGGTTGGAGGCTACCCAGACGGAATATAAGGTGTTGTTCCTCCAACCTGAGTGTGGCTTAATCTTTACAGTAGAGGAGGCCGTGGATAGACATGTCAGAATGGGAATGGGACATGGAATTAAAATACCCCACCTCCCCCTCGTACCCCATCCGTTATTTATTTATATACACACATTCTTTCTCTCCCTCTCCTTTTTCTCCCTCTGTCCCTCTCACTATACCCCTTGCCCATCCTCTGGGTTCCCCCCCTCCCCCTTTTCCTTCTCCCTGGGCCTCCTGTCCCATGATCCTCTCATATCCCTTTTGCCAATCACCTGTCCAGCTCTTGGCTCCATCCCTCCCCCTCCTGTCTTCTCCTATCATTTTGTATCTCCCCTCCCCCTCCCCTCCCAAATCTCTTACTAGCTCTTCCTTCAGTTAGTCCTGACGAAGGGTCTCGGCCTGAAACGTCGACTGTACCTCTTCCTAGAGATGCTGCCTGGCCTGCTGCGTTCACCAGCAACTTTGATGTGTGTTGCTTGAGTTTCCAGCATCTGCAGATTTCCCCATGTCTGCGTTTTGTGTGTGTTGCTCTGGATTTCCGGCAGCTGCTGATTCTCTCTTGCTTGTGGTTGCACAAACTTGGGCTGTTTTCTCCGGACAGCCGGAGGCCGAGGGGAGATCTGATAGAGGTTTACAAGATTATGAGAGGCATAGATAGAGTGGACAGGGAGTATCTGCTTCCCAGGGTTGAAATGTCTAACACCAGAGGACATTGAAGGTGAGAGGGGGTAGGTTCAAGGAGGATGTGAGGGGTAAGTGTTTCACTCAGAGAGTGGTGGATGTCTGGAATGAGCTGCCTGGTATGGTGGTGGAGGCAAATAGGTTAGAGGCTTTTAAGAGACGTTTGGATGGGCACATGGATGAAAGGAAGATGGAGGGATGTGGACAGGGTGTAGGTAGGTGGGATTAGTGTGAGCGGGTGTCTGATTTGCTTTTTAGCTGGTTCAGCACAACGCTGTGGGCTGAATGGCCTGTTTGTATACTGCACACTTCTCTACATACTCTAGCCCCCACCCCGACCTCGCTAGGCTCTGCCGCCTGTCGGGGGTGTGGGGGGTGGGGGGTGGTGTGAGCTGAGGAGAGAGTGTGCGGAGAGCGAGCACGCGGGGAGCCAGGCCCTTTCCACAGCCTCTCTGCTCAGCCGTGCCCGTCGGGCTGGGGCTGGGGCTGGGATGTTTACAGTTCCCAACCATGGTTCCGACGCAGTCCAGTCCGACTGTTCACCACCAGGAACCTCCCGGCAGAGAGAGGGGGAGCGACTGCGTGTGTTGGACTAGATTTTGCTCTCACACACAGACACACACACACACACCCACCCCCACATATCTCCTTCGTTGGACAAGAGAGAGGTTGGGTTTAAACCTGAAACATGTGGGGTTTCTACAGTCAGGCTAAAGTGTCCAACCTCACCTGCACGGGACCATCTCGGGGGGGTGGAATGAGTGAGACCGTCCCGGAGGGGAGGGGGGGGGGACTGGATGGGTGAGACTGTCCCGGGGGGAGGGGGGGGAATGAGTGACACCGTCAAACCCAATCTCAGGGGAAAAAGTCTGTTTGCATTTACCCTCATAATTTTGTGTACCACTACAAAATCTCCCCCTCCCACCCCACCCCAGGAGATTCTCAATGCCTGACTGTTCACTGTACGACCTACCCTGGCTGGTTCTACTGAAGAGCAACACCTCACACTCGTTGGCATTAAATTCCACCTGCCATTTTTCAGTCCATTTTCCCAGCTGGTCCGGATCCCACTGCAATCTCTGGTAGTCTTCCTCGCTGTCCACTACTCCCTCAGTCTTGGTGTTATCTGCAAATTTGCTGATCCAGTTAACCACGCCATCATCCAGATCGTTGATACAGATGACAATAGATACTGCAACAATCTCTGCAGCACACCATGAGTCACTGGCCTCTAGTCAGAGAGGCAACCCTCCCACAAACCTTCTCCCACAAAGCCAATGTCTTATCCGATTTTCTACCTCATCTTGAATACCAAGTGCCTGAACCCTTGTGACCAAACTCCCATGCGAGTGCTTGTCAAATGCCTTGAAAAAGTCCACATAGACAACATCCACTGCCTTGCCTTCATTAACTTTCTTGGTAACTTCCTCAAAAATCTCTATAGGATTGGTTTAGACACGTCCTACCACGCACAAAACCCTAAATCAATCCCTGTCTCTCCAAATACTCATCTATCCAATCACTTTCCCACTGCTGGTGTCAGGCCTGTCTTATTTTGAGAGCCTTTCTTAAACGGCAGGACCATATCGTCTATCCTCCAATCCTCCGGTATCTCACCTGTCACTGAGGGAAGATTTAAACATCTCTGCCTGGGCCCCTGCAGTGCCCGCACTTGCCTCCTGAAAGGTCCGAGGGAAGACCCTGTCGGGCCCTGGGGATTTATCCACCCTGATTTGCCTCGAGACGGCGAACACCTCCTCCTCTGTGATCTGTTTAGGGCCCATGACTTCGCTGTTGCTTTGCCTCACTTCGACAGACTCTGTGCCTATTTCCCGAGTAAATACAGATGCAAAAAAAACCATTTAAGATCTCCCCACCTCTTCTGGCTCCACACATGGATTACCGTTCAATTTCGGCGGGAGGAGAAGATGGCAGCGCACCGCGTGTGCGCAGCTCTCCGGTGAAAAATGATGTCGTATCCGTTAAATAGGGGACGTAGACAATTCCGATTTGATGGAGACGGACATGAAAGCACAGAGGAACATCTGGAGAAATTTCTGAAACGCTCGTTCGCTGCTGTCGTTACTGCGCGGTCGGGAATCTCTCGGAGGGTAGGCCTCAAAATCCCCGGCCTTGCCTGCTTTTGGCGACCGAGAAAGAGGTCGAATCGCTCGGACAGAGGTGGCGCTCAGTACTCGGTGTCGGAGAGCTGATCAGAGCTCGAAGTTTTCGGATGACTCAGAGTCGGATTGTGGTCGGGCATGGCAGGGAGATTTTTTCTTCCTTCTCCCGTCTGCGTGAGATGTGGGACATTTGAGAGACTTTGAACTTTACTGTGCTCACGGACTTCTTCATCCAGTTATGGTATTGTTACACTGTTTGTAACTATATGTTATAGTTATGTGGTTTTGTTAGTTTTTTTTAGTCTCGGTTTGTCCTGTGTTTTGTGATATCACACTGGAGGAAATAACGTATCATTTCTTAACGCACGCATTACTAAATGACAGTAAAAGAGGACTGCGTGTCTTCATAATCTAAATTTTGTCCCTTGTAGTCTTTGCGCTCTTAACGTATCTGTAGAAGCCCCTGGGATTCAGCTTCACCTTGTCTGCCAGAGAAGTGTGCCCATGGTTTGCTCTTCATCAAATCATGGTATTGCTTTGCACTGCTGTAACTATATGTTATAATTATGTGGTTCTGTCAGTGTTAGTCTTTGGTCTGTCCTGCTTTCTGTGATATATCACTCCGGACGGAGGAACATTGCATCATTTCTCAATGCATGTATGCATTTCTAAATGACGATAAACGAGGACTGAGTGTCCTCATAATCTAATCTAAGTCTTCTCTCATCCCTCTTTTAGATTATGAAAACATGTAGCCCTCTTTTAAAAAGAAAGGGAAAGAGAAGCAGAATAAACGGTGTAAAGACAGTAAGGTAGAAGGGCTGAAATGTGTGTACCTCAATGCAAGAAGCATCAGGAACAAAGGTGATGAACTGAGAGCTTGGATACATACATGGAATTATGATGTAGTGGCCATTACAGAGGCTTGGCTGGCAGCAGGGCAGGAATGGATTCTCAATATTCCTGGATTTCAGTGCTTTAAAAGGGATAGAGAGGGTGGAAAAAGGGGAGGAGGGGTGGCATTACTGGTCAGGGATACTATTACAGCTACAGAAAGGGTGGGTAATGTAGCAGGATCCTCTTTTGAGTCAGTATGGGTGGAAGTCAGGAACAGGAAGGGAGCAGTTACTCTATTGGGGGTATTCTATAGGCCCCCTGGTAGCAGCAGAGATACAGAGGAGCAGATTGGGAGGCAGATTTTGGAAAGGTGCAAAAATAATAGGGTTGTTATCATGGGTGAATTTAACTTCCTTAATATTGATTGGCACCTGATTAGTTCCAAGGGTTTAGATGGGGCAGAATTTGTTAAGTGTGTCCAGGATGGATTCCTGTCACAGTATGTGGACAGGCTGACCAGAGGGAATTCCATACTAGATCTAGTACTAGGTAATGAACCGGGTCAGGTCACAGATCTCTCAGTGGGTGAGCATCTGGGGGACAGTGACCACCTCTCCCTGGCCTTTAGCATTATCATGGAAAAGGATAGAATCAATGAGGACAGGAAAATTTTTAATTGGGGAAAGGCAAATTATGAGGCTATAAGGCTAGAACTTGTGGGTGTGAATTGGGATGATGTTTTTGCAGGGAAATGTACTATGGACACGTGGTCGATGTTTAGAGATCTCTTGTGGGATGTAAGGGATAAATTTGTCGCGGTGAGGGAGATAAGGAATGGTAGGGTGAGGGAACCATGGGTGACAAGTGAGGTGGAGAATCTAGTCAGGAGGAAGAAGGCAGCATACATGAGGTTTAGGAAGCAAGGATCAGATGGGTGTATTGAAGAATATAGGGAAGCAAGAAAGGAGCTTAAGAAGGGGCTGAGAAGAGCAAGAAGGGGGTATGAGAAGGCCTTGGCGAGTAGGGTAAAGGAAAACCCCAAGGCATTCTTCAATTATGTGAAGAACAAAAGGATGACAGGAATGAAGGTAGGACCAATTAGAGATAAAGGTGGGAAGATGTGCCTGAAGGCTGTGGAGGTGAGCGAGGTCCTCAATGAATACTTTTCTTCGGTATTCACCAATGAGAGGGAACTTGATGATGGTGAGGACAATATGAGTGAGGTTGATGTTCTGGAGCATGTTGATATTAAGGGTGAGGAGGTGTTGGAGTTGTTAAAATACATTAGGACAGATAAATCCCCGGGTCATGACGGAATATTCCCCAGGCTGCTCCACGAGGCGAGGGAAGAGATTGCTGAGCCTCTGGCTAGGATCTTTATGTCGTCGTTGTCCATGGGAATGGTACCGGAAGATTGGAGGGAGGTGAATGTTGTCCCCTTGTTCAAAAAAGGTAGTAGGGATAGTCCGGGTAATTATAGACCAGTGAGCCTTACGTCTGTGGTGGGAAAGCTGTTGGAAAAGATTCTTAGAGATAGGATCTCCGGGCATTTAGAGAATCATGGTCTGATCAGGGACAGTCAGCATGGCTTTGTGAAGGGCAGATCATGTCTAACAAGCCTGATAGAGTTCTTTGAGGAGGTGACCAGGCATATAGATGAGGGTAGTGCAGTGGATGTGATCTATATGGATTTTAGTAAGGCATTTGACAAGGTTCCACACGGTAGGCTTATTCAGAAAGTTAGAAGGCATGGGATCCAGGGAAGTTTGGCCAGGTGGATTCAGAATTGGCTTGCCTGCAGAAGGCAGAGGGTGGTGGTGGAGGGAGTACATTCAGATTGGAGGATTGTGACTAGTGGTGTCCCACAAGGATCTGTTCTGGGACCTCTACTTTTCGTGATTTTTATTAATGACCTGAATGTGGGGGTAGAAGGGTGGGTTGGCAAGTTTGCAGACGACACAAAGGTTGGTGGTGTTGTAGATAGTGGAGAGGATTGTCAAAGATTGCAGAGAGACATTGATAGGATGCAGAAGTGGGCTGAGAAGTGGCAGCTGGAGTTCAACCCGGAGAAGTGTGAGGTGGTACACTTTGGAAGGACAAACTCCAAGGCAGAGTACAAAGTAAATGGCAGGATACTTGGTAGTGTGGAGGAGCAGAGGGATCTCGGGGTACATGTCCACAGATCCCTGAAAGCTGCCTCACAGGTGGATAGAGTAGTTAAGAAAGCTTATGGGGTGTTAGCTTTCATAAGTCGAGGGATGGAGTTTAAGAGTCGCGATGTAATGATGCAGCTCTATAAAACTCTGGTTAGGCCACACTTGGAGTACTGTGTCCAGTTCTGGTCACCTCACTATAGGAAGGATGTGGAAGCATTGGAAAGGGTACAGAGGAGATTTACCAGGATGCTGCCTGGTTTAGAGAGTATGCATTATGATCAGAGATTAAGGGAGCTAGGGCTTTACTCTTTGGAGAGAAGGAGGATGAGAGGAGACATGATAGAGGTGTACAAGATAATAAGAGGAATAGATAGAGTGGATAGCCAGCGCCTCTTCCCCAGGGCACCACTGCTGAATACAAGAGGACATGGCTTTAAGGTAAGGGGTGGGAAGTTTAAGGGGGATATTAGAGGAAGGTTTTTTACTCAGAGAGTGGTTGGTGTGTGGAATGCACTGCCTGAGTCAGTGGTGGAGGCAGATACACTAGTGAAGTTTAAGAGACTACTGGACAGGTATATGGAGGAATCTAAGGTAGGGGCTTATATGGGAGGCAGGGTTTGAGGGTCAGCACAACATTGTGGGCCGAAGGACCTGTACTGTGCTGTACTATTCTCTCTCTCTATTGTGCTAAAAAAAGATACAGTATTTCCTCCAGTGTGATATCACAGAAATACAGAACAGACCAACACTGAAAAAACTGACAAAACCACATAATTATAACATATAGTTACAACAGTGCAACAATACCATAACTTGATGAAGAACAGTCCATGGACACAGTAAAAAGTTCAAAGTCTCTCACCATGTCCCACATCTCACGCAGACGGGAGAAGGAAGAAAAACTCTCCCTGCCATGCCCGACCACAATCCGACTCTGAGTCGTCCGAAAACTTCGAGCTCTGATCAGCCCTCCGACACCGAGTCCCGAGCACCATCTCTATCCGAACGCTTCGACCTCAGCCTCGGTTGCCAACAGCAGGCAAAGCCGGGGATTTTGAGGCCTTCCCTCCGGAAGATTCCCGACCGCGCAGTAACAACAGCAGCGAACGAGCGTTTCAGAAATTTCTCCAGATGTTCCTCTGTCTCCATCAAATCAGAATTGTCCACGGCCCCTATTTAACAGATACAATATCATTTTTCCACCGGAGAGCTGTGCACACACGCGGTGCGCTGCTCTCTCTCCTCCTGCCTCCTTCTTAAGAGTTCTTGTGCATTTCCTCTACTCCTCAGGGACCCCATTTGTTCCTCCCTGCTTATAACTACTAGGCATCTTTTTTCTTTTTTTCCCCCTTAACCAGGAGACCGAGGTCCCTTCTATTCTGACAGGCACGCACAAGCTTTGCATTCTCAAAATTTCACTTCTGGAGGCCTCCCAGTTGCCAAGTGCACCTTAACCAGAAACCAGCCCGTCCCAGTCCACACTTGACAGATCTTTCCTGGTACCATCAGATTTGGCCCCTCTCCAGTTTAGAATCTCAACCGGTGAACACCTATCTTTTTGCATATTTAAATTGAAACTAATGGCGTTGTGATCGCCCGACGCAAAGCGTTCCCCCTCCACAAACTTGTGTCACCTGCCCTGCCTCATCCTCCAATGCCAGAGTAAGTATCGCACGCTCTCTCGTTGGGAATTTGAGGTACTGATTAAGAAAACTTTTCTGAACACATTTGGCAGACTCTGTCCTGTCCTGTCCTTTTACAGTTTTGGAGTCCCAGTCAATATGTGGGAAGTTAAAAATCACCTGCTAACACAACCTTATGTTTCTCGCAACAGGCTGTGACCTCTCCACAACCCTCCAAATCCCCCGGATTATAATATTAAATCCATTAGTCTGGCGAGACCATGGATCTGCGCCTGGAAAGTCTTCACTCTCCAGGGCGCAGGCCTGGGCAAGGTTGTATGGAAGACCAGCAGTTGCCCATGCTGTAAGTCTCCCCTCTCCACGACACCAATGTTGTCCAAGGGAAGGGCACGAGGACCCATACAGCTTGGCACCGGTGTCGTCGCAGAGCATTGTGGGGTTAAGTGCCTTGCTCATGGACACAACACGTTGCCTCGGCCGGGGCTCGAACTCACGACCTTCAGGTCACTAGTCCAATGCCTTAACCACTTGGCCACCTGCCCACTCTGTAATATAGCCCCACTTAAATGGTCACATCTTTTGAGAGTTTCTTACAGTGAGTTCGCTGTCTGTGCACTGTGAGAGGAAACCAGGGCACTCGGAGGAAACCCATGAGGGTGCAGGGAGAACGTTCCAATTCCTTACCGGCGGCGTCGGAATTGAACTCTGAACCCTGACCTGTTGTAGCACAGCGCTGGCCACTGCGGTACCGTGGCGTGCTCTGAGAGCACAAGGTGCTGCCGCGCGGTGCGGGGAACTACCTGAGATCGAAGTACTTCACCAGTCACAGACGCCTACAACGCTGTCGGTAGTTTCCCAAGCAGAGTACAGCCCCCCTCTTCTCATTGCTGAAGACACACACTCAGCAATTCAGGAACAGCTTCTTCCCCTCTACTATCAGGGAGGAGGTACAGGAGCCTGAAGACACACACTCAACGATTCAGGAACAGCTTCTTCCCCTCTGCCGTCAGGGAGGAGGTACAGGAGCCTGAAGACACACACTCAACGATTCAGGAACAGCTTCTTCCCCTCTGCCATCAGGGAGGAGGTACAGGAGCCTGAAGACACACACTCAACGATTCAGGAACAGCTTCTTCCCCTCTGCCATCAGGG
>NW_027274972.1:0-73615 GCF_030028105.1 Mobula birostris
TGTCACACCAGAAACTTCCTCCCCTCTCACCAGAAACTTTCTCCCCTCCCACCAGACACATTCTCCCCTCACACCAGAAACTTTCTCCACTCTCACCAGAAACTTTTTCCCTTCCCACCAGAAACATTCTCCCCTCCCACAAGAAACTTTCTCCCTCTCCCACCAAAAACTTTTCCCTCTCACACCAGAAACTTTCTCCTCTCACACCTGAAACTTCCTCCCCTTCCACCAAAAGCTTACTCTCCCTCTCACCAGAAACTTTTCCCCCTCACACCAGAAACTGTCTCCCCTCCCACCAGAAACCTTTTCCCCCTCTGACCAGACACTTCTTCCCCCTCTCACCAGAAACTTTCTCTCTCTCCCACCGGAAACTTTTCCCTTCACACCAGAAAAATTTCTCCCCTTCCACCAGAACCTTTCTCCGCTCCCACCAGAAAGTTTCTCCGCCTCACAACGGAAACTTTCTCCTCTCACACCAGAAACTTACTTCCTTCCCCACCAGAAACTTTCTTTCCTCCCACCAGAAACTTCATTCCCTCTCACCAGAAACTTTCTCCTCTCCCAGCAGAAACCTTCTCCCTCTCTCAACAGAAACTTTCTCCCCTCCCACCAGAAACTTCCCCCTCTTTCACCAGAAACTTTCTCCTGTCACACCAGAAACTTCCTCCCCTCTCACCAGAAACTTTCTCCCCTCCCACCAGAAACATTCTCCCCTCACACCAGAATCTTTCTCCCACTCTCACCAGAAACTTTCTCCCTTCCCACCAGAAACTGTCTCCCCTCCCACCAGAAACCTTTTCCCCCTCTGACCAGACCACTTCTTCCCCCTCGCACCAGAAACTTTCTCTCTCTCCCACCAGAAACTTTCTCCCTTCCCACCAGCAACTTTCTCCCACTCCCACCAGAAACTTCCTACCCTCTCACCCAGAAACTTTCTCCCCTCCCACCAGAAACTTTCTCTCCTCCTCTCACCAGAAACTTCTTCCCCACTCTCACCAAGAAACATCCTCCCGTCCCACCAGAAACTTTCTGCCTTCCCACCAGAAACTTTCTTCCTCTCTCACCAGAAACATTCTCCTTTCTCACCAGAAAATTTCTCCTCTCACACCAGAAACTTCCTCCCCTCTCACCAGAAACTTTCTCCCCTCCCACCAGAAACATTCTCCCCTCACACCAGAAACTTTCTCCCTCTCTCACCAGAAACTTTCTCCGCTCCCACCAGAAACTTTCTCCCCCCTTCCACCAGATACTTTCTCCCCTCCTATCAGAAACTTTCTCCCCCTCCCAGCAGAAACTTTCTCCCCCTCCCACCAGAAACTTTCTCCTCCCCCACCAGAAACTTTCTCCCCCTGTCACCAGAAACTTTTCCCCCTCACACCAGAAACTTTTCCCCCTCACACCAGAAACTTTCTCTCCTCACAACAGAAACTTTCTCCCCCTCTCACCAGAAACTTTCTCCCCTCCCACCAGAAACTTTCTCCCCCCTCCCACCAGATACTTTCTCCCCTCCTAATCAGAAACTTTCTCCCCCTCCCAGCAGAAACTTTCTCCCTCTCACACCAGAAACTTTCCTCCCACTCCCACCAGTAACTTTCTCCTCACCCACCAGAAACTTTCTCCTCTCACACCAAAAAGTTCCTCCCCTCCGACCAGAAACTTTCTCCCCGTCACCAGAAACTTTCCCCCCTCACACCACAAACTTTCTCCCCTCCAACCAGAAACTTTCTCCGCCTCCCACCAGAAACTTCATCCCCTCTCACCAGAAACTTTCTCCTTTCCCACCAGAAACCTTCCCCCTCTCTCACCAGAAACTTTCTCCCCTCGCACCAGAAACTTCCCCCTCTTTCACCAGAAACTTTCTCCTGTCACACCAGAAACTTCCTCCCCTCTCACCAGAAACTTTCTCCACTCCCACCAGAAATTTCCTCCCCTCTGACCAGAAACTTTCTCCCCTCCCAACAGAAACATTCTCCCCTCACACCAGAAACTTACTCCCTCTCTCACCAGAAACTTTCTCCCTTCCCACCAGAAAGATTCTCCCCTTCCACCAGAATCTTTTCCCCCTCACACCAGAAACTTTCTCCCCTCACAGCTGAAACTTCCTCCCCTTCCACCAAAAAGTTACTCCCTCTCTCACCAGAAACTTTTCCCCCTCACACCAGAAACTGTCTCCCCTCCCACCAGAAACTTTCTCTCCCTCTCACCAGAAACTTCTTCCCACTCTCACCAGAAACATCCTCCCGTCCCACCAGAAACTTTCTGCCTTCCCACCAGAAACTTTCTTCCTCTCTCACCAGAAACATTCTCCTTTCTCACTAGAAATTTTCTCCTCTCACACCAGAAACTTCCTCCCCTCTCACACAGAAACTTTTCTCCCCTCCCACCAGAAACATTCTCCCCTCACACCAGAAACTTTCTCCCTCTCTAACCAGAAACTTTCTCCCTTCCCACCAGAAACTTTCTCCCCTCCCACCAGAAACTTTCTCCCCTCCCACCAGAAACTTTCTCCCTCTCCCACCAGAAACTTTCTCCTCTCACACCTGAAACTTCCTCCCCTTCCACCATAAACTTACTCCCCCTCTCACCAGAAACTTTTCCCCCTCACAGCAGAAACTGTCTCCCCTCCCACCAGAAACCTTTTCCCCCTCTGACCAGACACTTCTGCCCCCCTCGCACCAGAAACTTTCTCCCCTCCCACCAGCAACTTTCTCCCACTCCCACCAGAAACTTCCTACCCTCTCACCAGAAACTTTCTCCCCTCCCACCAGAAACTTTCTCTCCCTCTCACCAGAAAACTTCTTCCCACTCTCACCAGAAACATCCTCCCGTCCCCACCAGAAACTTTCTGACTTCCCACCAGAAACTTTCGTCCTCTCCCACCAGAAACTTTTCTCCCTGTCCCACCAGAAACTTTCTCCCCCTCACACCCAAAAAGTTTCCCTCCTCACACCAGAAACTTTGTCCTCTTCCACCAGAAACTATCTCGTCTCACACCAGAAACATTCTCCCCTCCCACCCGCAAATTTCTCCCCCTCCCACCAGAAACTTTTCCCCCTGACATCAGAATCTTTCTCCTCTCTCACCAGAAACTTTCTCCTCTCAGAACAGAAACTTACTCCGCTCCCAACAGAAACTTTCTCCCACCCTCACCAGAAACTTTTCCCCTGCCACCAGAAACTTTCTCCCCTCCCACCAGAAATTTTCTCCCCTCACACCAGAAACTTCCCCCTCTTTCACCAGAAATTTTCTCCTATCACACCAGAAACTTGCTTCCCTCCCACCAGAAACTTTCTCTCCTCCAACCAGAAACTTTCTCCCTCTCCCACCAGAAACTTCATTCCCTCTCACCAGAAACTTTCTCCTCTCCCACCAGAAACCTTCTCCCTCTCTCAACAGAAACTTTCTCCCCTCCCACCAGAAACTTCCCCCTCTTTCACCAGAAACTTTCTCCTGTCACACCAGAAACTTCCTCCCCTCTCACCAGAAACTTTCTCCACTCCCACCAGAAACTTCGTCCCCTCTCACCAGAAACTTTCTCCCCTCCCAACAGAAACATTCTCCCCTCACACCAGAAACTTACTCCCTCTCTCACCAGAAACTTTCTCCCTTCCCACCAGAAAGATTCTCCCCTTCCACCAGAATCTTTTCCCCCTCACACCAGAAAAATTTCTCCCCTCACAGCTGAAACTTCCTCCCCTTCACCAAAAAGTTACTCCCTGTCTCACCAGAAACTTTTCCCCCTCACACCAGAAACTGTCTCCCCTACCACCAGAAACCTTTTCCCCCTCTGACCAGACACTTCTTCCCCCTCTCACCAGAAACTTTCTCTCTCTCCCACCAGAAACTTTTCCCCTTCACACCTGAAACTTTCCCCACTCACACCAGAAACTTTCTCCTCTCTCACCAGAAACTTGTCCCCTTCACAACAGAAACTTTTCCCCCTCACACTAGAAACTTTCTCTTCTCTCACCAGAAACTTCTCCTCTCACACCAGAAACTTTCCTCCCGTCCAACCAGAAACTTTCTGCCTTCCCACCAGAAACTTTCTTCCTGTCTCACCAGAAACAGTCTCCTTTCTCACCAGAAATTTTCTCCTCTCACACCAGAAAACTTCCTCCCCTCGTCACCAGAAACTTTCTCCCCTCCCACCAGAAACTTTCTCCCCTACCACCAGAAACTTTCTCCCTCTCCCACCAAAAACTTTTCCCCCTCACACCAGAAACTTTTCTCCTCTCACACCTGAAACTTCCTCCCCTTCCACCAAAAACTTACTCCCCCTCTCACCAGAATCTTTTCCCCCTCACACCAGAAACTGTCTCCCCTCCCACCAGAAACCTTTTCCCTCTCTGACCAGACACTTCTTCCCCCCTCGCAGCAGAATCTTTCTCTCTCTCCCACCAGAAACTTTCTCCCCTCCCACCAGCAACTTTCTCCCCCTCCCAGCAGAAACTTTCTCCCTCTCACACCAGAAACTTTCTCCCACTCCCACCAGTAACTTTCTCCTCACCCACCAGAAACTTTCTCCTCTCACACCAAAAAGTTCCTCCCCTCCGACCAGAAACTTTCTCCCCGTCACCAGAAACTTTCCCCCCCTCACACCACAAACTTTCTCCTCTCCCACCAGAAACCTTCTCCCTCTCTCACCAGAAACTTTCTCCCCTCGCACCAGAAACTTTCCCCCTCTTTCACCAGAAACTTTCTCCTGTCACACCAGAAACTTCCTCCCTCTCACCAGAAACTTTCTCCACTCCCACCAGAAACTTTCTCCCCTCTCACCAGAAACTTTCTCCCCTCCCAACAGAAACATTCTCCCCTCACACCAGAAACTTTCTCCCTCTCTCACTAGAAACTTTCTCCCCTCTCACCAGAATGTTTCTCCCCCTCTCACCAGAAACTTTCTCCCCCTCACACCAGAAACTTTCCACCCTCACACCAAAAACTTTCTCCTCTCACACCAGAAACATTCTCCCTTTCCCACCAGAATCTTTCTCCCTTTCCCACCAGAAACGTTTCCTCCTCACATCAGAAACTTTCTCCTCTCTCACCAGAAAGTTTCTCTTCTCACACCAGAAACTTCCTCCCCTCCCACCAGAAACTTTCTCCCCCTGTCACCAGAAACTTTCTCCCCTCCCACCAGAAAATTTCTCCCCCTCCCACCAGAAAATTTCTCCCCCTCACACCAGAAAATTTCTCCTCTCTCACCAGAAACTTTTTCCTCTCACACCAGAAACATTCTCCCCTCCACCAGAAACTTTCTCCCTCTCCCACCAGAAAACTTCTCCTCCTCACACAAGAAACTTTCTCCCACACCCACCAGAAACTTCCCCCTCTTTCACCAGAAATTTTCTCCTGTCCACACCAGAAACTTCCTCCCCTCCCACCAGAAACTTTTCTCCTCTCCCACCAAGAAACTTTCTCCCACACCCACCAGAAACTTCCCCCTCTTTCACCAGAAATTTTCTCCTGTCACACCAGAAACTTCCTCCCCTCCCACCAGAAACTTCTCCTCTCCCACCAGAAACCTTCTCCCTCTCTCAACAGAAACTTTCTCCCTCCCACCAGAAACTACCCCCTCTTTCACCAGAAACTTTCTCCTGTCACACCAGAAACTTCCTCCCCTCTCACCAGAAACTTTCTCCCCTCCCACCAGACACATTCTCCCCTCACACCAGAACTTTCTCCCACTCTCACCAGAAACTTTTTCCCTTCCCACCAGAAACATTCTCCCCTCCCACAAGAAACTTTCTCCCTCTCCACCAAAAACTTTTCCCTCTCACACCAGAAACTTTCTCCTCTCACACCTGAAACTTCCTCCCCTTCCACCAAAAGCTTACTCTCCTCTCACCAGAAACTTTTCCCCCTCACACCAGAAACTGTCTCCCCTCCCACCAGAAACCTTTTCCCCTCTGACCAGACACTTCTTCCCCTCTCACCAGAAACTTTCTCTCTCTCCCACCGGAAACTTTTCCCCTTCACACCAGAAAATTTCTCCCCTTCCACCAGAACCTTTCTCCGCTCCCACCAGAAAGTTTCTCCGCCTCACAACGGAAACTTTCTCCTCTCACACCAGAAACTTACTTCCTTCCCACCAGAAACTTTCTTTCCTCCCACCAGAAACTTCATTCCCTCTCACCAGAAACTTTCTCCTCTCCCAGCAGAAACCTTCTCCCTCTCTCAACAGAAACTTTCTCCCCTCCCACCAGAAACTTCCCCCTCTTTCACCAGAAACTTTCTCCTGTCACACCAGAAACTTCCTCCCCTCTCACCAGAAACTTTCTCCCCTCCCACCAGAAACATTCTCCCCTCACACCAGAATCTTTCTCCCACTCTCACCAGAAACTTTCTCCCTTCCCACCAGAAACTGTCTCCCCTCCCACCAGAAACCTTTTCCCCTCTGACCAGACACTTCTTCCCCTCGCACCAGAAACTTTCTCTCTCTCCCACCAGAAACTTTCTCCCTTCCCACCAGCAACTTTCTCCCACTCCCACCAGAAACTTCCTACCCTCTCACCAGAAACTTTCTCCCCTCCCACAGAAACTTTCTCTCCCTCTCACCAGAAACTTCTTCCCACTCTCACCAGAAACATCCTCCGTCCCACCAGAAACTTTCTGCCTTCCCACCAGAAACTTTCTTCCTCTCTCACCAGAAACATTCTCCTTTCTCACCAGAAAATTTCTCCTCTCACACCAGAAACTTCCTCCCCTCTCACCAGAAACTTTCTCCCCTCCCACCAGAAACATTCTCCCTCACACCAGAAACTTTCTCCCTCTCTCACCAGAAACTTTCTCCGCTCCCACCAGAAACTTTCTCCCCTTCCACCAGATACTTTCTCCCCTCCTATCAGAAACTTTCTCCCCCTCCCAGCAGAAACTTTCTCCCCCTCCCACCAGAAACTTTCTCCTCCCCCACCAGAAACTTTCTCCCCCTGTCACCAGAAACTTTTCCCCCTCACACCAGAAACTTTTCCCCCTCACACCAGAAACTTTCTCTCCTCACAACAGAAACTTTCTCCCCCTTCACCAGAAACTTTCTCCCTCCCACCAGAAACTTTCTCCCCTCCCACCAGATACTTTCTCCCCTCCTATCAGAAACTTTCTCCCCCTCCCAGCAGAAACTTTCTCCCTCTCACACCAGAAACTTTCTCCCACTCCCACCAGTAACTTTCTCCTCACCCACCAGAAACTTTCTCCTCTCACACCAAAAAGTTCCTCCCCTCCGACCAGAAACTTTCTCCCCGTCACCAGAAACTTTCCCCCCTCACACCACAAACTTTCTCCCCTCCAACCAGAAACTTTCTCCGCCTCCCACCAGAAACTTCATCCCCTCTCACCAGAAACTTTCTCCTTTCCCACCAGAAACCTTCCCCCTCTCTCACCAGAAACTTTCTCCCCTCGCACCAGAAACTTCCCCCTCTTTCACCAGAAACTTTCTCCTGTCACACCAGAAACTTCCTCCCCTCTCACCAGAAACTTTCTCCACTCCCACCAGAAATTTCCTCCCCTCTGACCAGAAACTTTCTCCCCTCCCAACAGAAACATTCTCCCCTCACACCAGAAACTTACTCCCTCTCTCACCAGAAACTTTCTCCCTTCCACAGAAAGATTCTCCCCTTCCACCAGAATCTTTTCCCCTCACACCAGAAACTTTCTCCCCTCACAGCTGAAACTTCCTCCCCTTCCACCAAAAAGTTACTCCCTCTCTCACCAGAAACTTTTCCCCCTCACACCAGAAACTGTCTCCCCTCCCACCAGAAACTTTCTCTCCCTCTCACCAGAAACTTCTTCCCACTCTCACCAGAAACATCCTCCCGTCCCACCAGAAACTTTCTGCCTTCCCACCAGAAACTTTCTTCCTCTCTCACCAGAAACATTCTCCTTTCTCACTAGAAATTTTCTCCTCTCACACCAGAAACTTCCTCCCCTCTCACCAGAAACTTTCTCCCCTCCCACCAGAAACATTCTCCCCTCACACCAGAAACTTTCTCCCTCTCTAACCAGAAACTTTCTCCCTTCCCACCAGAAACTTTCTCCCCTCCCACCAGAAACTTTCTCCCCTCCCACCAGAAACTTTCTCCCTCTCCCACCAGAAACTTTCTCCTCTCACACCTGAAACTTCCTCCCCTTCCACCATAAACTTACTCCCCCTCTCACCAGAAACTTTTCCCCCTCACAGCAGAAACTGTCTCCCCTCCCACCAGAAACCTTTTCCCCCTCTGACCAGACACTTCTGCCCCCTCGCACCAGAAACTTTCTCCCCTCCCACCAGCAACTTTCTCCCACTCCCACCAGAAACTTCCTACCCTCTCACCAGAAACTTTCTCCCCTCCCACCAGAAACTTTCTCTCCCTCTCACCAGAAACTTCTTCCCACTCTCACCAGAAACATCCTCCCGTCCCACCAGAAACTTTCTGACTTCCCACCAGAAACTTTCGTCCTCTCCCACCAGAAACTTTCTCCCTGTCCCACCAGAAACTTTCTCCCCCTCACACCAAAAAGTTTCCCTCCTCACACCAGAAACTTTGTCCTCTTCCACCAGAAACTATCTCGTCTCACACCAGAAACATTCTCCCCTCCCACCCGCAAATTTCTCCCCCTCCCACCAGAAACTTTTCCCCCTGACATCAGAATCTTTCTCCTCTCTCACCAGAAACTTTCTCCTCTCAGAACAGAAACTTACTCCGCTCCCAACAGAAACTTTCTCCCCCCTCACCAGAAACTTTTCCCCTGCCACCAGAAACTTTCTCCCCTCCCACCAGAAATTTCTCCCCTCACACCAGAAACTTCCCCTCTTTCACCAGAAATTTTCTCCTATCACACCAGAAACTTGCTTCCCTCCCACCAGAAACTTTCTCTCCTCCAACCAGAAACTTTCTCCCTCTCCCACCAGAAACTTCATTCCCTCTCACCAGAAACTTCTCCTCTCCCACCAGAAACCTTCTCCCTCTCTCAACAGAAACTTTCTCCCCTCCCACCAGAAACTTCCCCCTCTTTCACCAGAAACTTTCTCCTGTCACACCAGAAACTTCCTCCCTCTCACCAGAAACTTTCTCCACTCCCACCAGAAACTTCCTCCCCTCTCACCAGAAACTTTCTCCCCTCCCAACAGAAACATTCTCCCCTCACACCAGAAACTTACTCCTCTCTCACCAGAAACTTTCTCCCTTCCCACCAGAAAGATTCTCCCCTTCCACCAGAATCTTTTCCCCCTCACACCAGAAAATTTCTCCCCTCACAGCTGAAACTTCCTCCCCTTCCACCAAAAAGTTACTCCCTGTCTCACCAGAAACTTTTCCCCTCACACCAGAAACTGTCTCCCTACCACCAGAAACCTTTTCCCCTCTGACCAGACACTTCTTCCCCCTCTCACCAGAAACTTTCTCTCTCTCCCACCAGAAACTTTTCCCCTTCACACCTGAAACTTTCCCCACTCACACCAGAAACTTTCTCCTCTCTCACCAGAAACTTGTCCCCTTCACAACAGAAACTTTTCCCCTCACACTAGAAACTTTCTCTTCTCTCACCAGAAACTTCTCCTCTCACACCAGAAACTTCCTCCCGTCCAACCAGAAACTTTCTGCCTTCCCACCAGAAACTTTCTTCCTGTCTCACCAGAAACAGTCTCCTTTCTCACCAGAAATTTTCTCCTCTCACACCAGAAACTTCCTCCCCTCTCACCAGAAACTTTCTCCCCTCCCACCAGAAACTTTCTCCCCTACCACCAGAAACTTTCTCCCTCTCCCACCAAAAACTTTTCCCCCTCACACCAGAAACTTTCTCCTCTCACACCTGAAACTTCCTCCCCTTCCACAAAAACTTACTCCCCCTCTCACCAGAATCTTTTCCCCCTCACACCAGAAACTGTCTCCCCTCCCACCAGAAACCTTTTCCCTCTCTGACCAGACACTTCTTCCCCCTCGCAGCAGAATCTTTCTCTCTCTCCACCAGAAACTTTCTCCCCTCCCACCAGCAACTTTCTCCCCCTCCCAGCAGAAACTTTCTCCCTCTCACCAGAAACTTTCTCCACTCCCACCAGTAACTTTCTCCTCACCCACCAGAAACTTTCTCCTCTCACACCAAAAAGTTCCTCCCTTCCGACCAGAAACTTTCTCCCCGTCACCAGAAACTTTCCCCCCTCACACCACAAACTTTCTCCTCTCCCACCAGAAACCTTCTCCCTCTCTCACCAGAAACTTTCTCCCCTCGCACCAGAAACTTCCCCCTCTTCACCAGAAACTTTCTCCTGTCACACCAGAAACTTCCTCCCCTCTCACCAGAAACTTTCTCCACTCCCACCAGAAACTTTCTCCCTCTCACCAGAAACTTTCTCCCCTCCCAACAGAAACATTCTCCCCTCACACCAGAAACTTTCTCCCTCTCTCACTAGAAACTTTCTCCCCTCTCACCAGAATGTTTCTCCCCCTCTCACCAGAAACTTTCTCCCCCTCACACCAGAAACTTTCCACCCTCACACCAAAAACTTTCTCTCTCACACCAGAAACATTCTCCCTTTCCCACCAGAATCTTTCTCCCTTTCCCACCAGAAACGTTTCCTCCTCACATCAGAAACTTTCTCCTCTCTCACCAGAAAGTTTCTCTTCTCACACCAGAAACTTCCTCCCCTCCCACCAGAAACTTTCTCCCCCTGTCACCAGAAACTTTCTCCCCTCCCACCAGAAAATTTCTCCCCCTCCCACCAGAAAATTTCTCCCCTCACACCAGAAAATTTCTCCTCTCTCACCAGAAACTTTTTCCTCTCACACCAGAAACATTCTCCCTCCCACCAGAAACTTTCTCCCTCTCCACAGAAACTTCTCCTCCTCACACAAGAAACTTCTCCCACACCCACCAGAAACTTCCCCCTCTTTCACCAGAAATTTTCTCCTGTCACACCAGAAACTTCCTCCCTCCCACCAGAAACTTTCTCCTCTCCCACCAGAAACCTTCTCCCTCTCTCAACAGAAACTTTCTCCCCTCCACCAGAAACTACCCCCTCTTTCACCAGAAACTTTCTCCTGTCACACCAGAAACTTCCTCCCCTCTCACCAGAAACTTTCTCCCCTCCCACCAGACACATTCTCCCCTCACACCAGAAACTTTCTCCCACTCTCACCAGAAACTTTTTCCCTTCCCACCAGAAACATTCTCCCTCCCACAAGAAACTTTCTCCCTCTCCCACCAAAAACTTTTCCCTCTCACACCAGAAACTTTCTCCTCTCACACCTGAAACTTCCTCCCCTCCACCAAAAGCTTACTCTCCCTCTCACCAGAAACTTTCCCCCTCACACCAGAAACTGTCTCCCCTCCCACCAGAAACCTTTTCCCCCTCTGACCAGACACTTCTTCCCCTCTCACCAGAAACTTTCTCTCTCTCCCACCGGAAACTTTTCCCCTTCACACCAGAAAATTTCTCCCCTTCCACCAGAACCTTTCTCCGCTCCCACCAGAAAGTTTCTCCGCTCACAACGGAAACTTTCTCCTCTCACACCAGAAACTTACTTCCTTCCCACCAGAAACTTTCTTTCCTCCCACCAGAAACTTCATTCCCTCTCACCAGAAACTTTCTCCTCTCCCAGCAGAAACCTTCTCCCTCTCTCAACAGAAACTTTCTCCCCTCCACCAGAAACTTCCCCCTCTTTCACCAGAAACTTTCTCCTGTCACACCAGAAACTTCCTCCCCTCTCACCAGAAACTTTCTCCCCTCCCACCAGAAACATTCTCCCCTCACACCAGAATCTTTCTCCACTCTCACCAGAAACTTTCTCCCTTCCACCAGAAACTGTCTCCCCTCCCACCAGAAACCTTTTCCCCCTCTGACCAGACACTTCTTCCCCCTCGCACCAGAAACTTTCTCTCTCTCTCCCACCAGAAACTTTCTCCCTTCCCACCAGCAACTTTCTCCCACTCCCACCAGAAACTTCCTACCCTCTCACCAGAAACTTTCTCCCTCCCACCAGAAACTTTCTCTCCCTCTCACCAGAAACTTCTTCCCACTCTCACCAGAAACATCCTCCCGTCCCACCAGAAACTTTCTGCCTTCCCACCAGAAACTTTCTTCCTCTCTCACCAGAAACATTCTCCTTTCTCACCAGAAAATTTCTCCTCTCACACCAGAAACTTCCTCCCTCTCACCAGAAACTTTCTCCCCTCCCACCAGAAACATTCTCCCCTCACACCAGAAACTTTCTCCCTCTCTCACCAGAAACTTTCTCCGCTCCCACCAGAAACTTTCTCCCCCTTCCACCAGATACTTTCTCCCCTCCTATCAGAAACTTTCTCCCCCTCCCAGCAGAAACTTTCTCCCCTCTCCACCAGAAACTTTCTCCTCCCCCACCAGAAACTTTCTCCCCCTGTCACCAGAAACTTTTCCCCCTCACACCAGAAACTTTTCCCCCTCACACCAGAAACTTTCTCTCCTCACAACAGAAACTTTCTCCCCCTCTCACCAGAAACTTTCTCCCCTCCCACCAGAAACTTTCTCCCCCTCCCACCAGATACTTTCTCCCCTCCTATCAGAAACTTTCTCCCCCTCCCAGCAGAAACTTTCTCCCTCTCACACCAGAAACTTTCTCCCACTCCCACCAGTAACTTTCTCCTCACCCACCAGAAACTTTCTCCTCTCACACCAAAAAGTTCCTCCCCTCCGACCAGAAACTTTCTCCCCGTCACCAGAAACTTTCCCCCCTCACACCACAAACTTTCTCCCCTCCAACCAGAAACTTTCTCCGCCTCCCACCAGAAACTTCATCCCCTCTCACCAGAAACTTTCTCCTTTCCCACCAGAAACCTTCCCCCTCTCTCACCAGAAACTTTCTCCCCTCGCACCAGAAACTTCCCCCTCTTTCACCAGAAACTTTCTCCTGTCACACCAGAAACTTCCTCCCCTCTCACCAGAAACTTTCTCCACTCCCACCAGAAATTTCCTCCCCT
This sequence comes from Mobula birostris, assembly GCF_030028105.1. Taxonomy (NCBI): domain Eukaryota; kingdom Metazoa; phylum Chordata; class Chondrichthyes; order Myliobatiformes; family Myliobatidae; genus Mobula; species Mobula birostris. The sequence goes on from NW_027274972.1 coordinate 12,928, forward strand.
CTGACCAGAAACTTTCTCCCCTCCCAACAGAAACATTCTCCCCTCACACCAGAAACTTACTCCCTCTCTCACCAGAAACTTTCTCCCTTCCCACCAGAAAGATTCTCCCCTTCCACCAGAATCTTTTCCCCCTCACACCAGAAACTTTCTCCCCTCACAGCTGAAACTTCCTCCCCTTCCACCAAAAAGTTACTCCCTCTCTCACCAGAAACTTTTCCCCCTCACACCAGAAACTGTCTCCCCTCCCACCAGAAACCTTTTCCCCCTCTGACCAGACACTTCTTCCCCCTCTCACCAGAAACTTTCTCTCTCTCCCACCGGAAACTTTTCCCCTTCACAGCAGAAAATTTCTCCCCTTCCACCAGAACCTTTCTCCGCTCCCACCAGAAAGTTTCTCCGCCTCACAACGGAAACTTTCTCCTCTCACACCAGAAACTTACTTCCTTCCCACCAGAAACTTTCTTTCCTCCCACCAGAAACTTCATTCCCTTTCACCAGAAACTTTCTCCTCTCCCAGCAGAAACCTTCTCCCTCTCTCAACAGAAACTTTCTCCCCTCCCACCAGAAACTTCCCCCACTTTCACCAGAAACTTTCTCCTGTCACACCAGAAACTTCCTCCCCTCTCACCAGAAACTTTCTCCCCTCCCACCAGAAACATTCTCCCCTCACACCAGAATCTTTCTCCCACTCTCACCAGAAACTTTCTCCCTTCCCACCAGAAACTGTCTCCCCTCCCACCAGAAACCTTTTCCCCCTCTGACCAGACACTTCTTCCCCCTCGCACCAGAAACTTTCTCTCTCTCCCACCAGAAACTTTCTCCCTTCCCACCAGCAACTTTCTCCCACTCCCACCAGAAACTTCCTACCCTCTCACCAGAAACTTTCTCCCCTCCCACCAGAAACTTTCTCTCCCTCTCACCAGAAACTTCTTCCCACTCTCACCAGAAACATCCTCCCGTCCCACCAGAAACTTTCTGCCTTCCCACCAGAAACTTTCTTCCTCTCTCACCAGAAACATTCTCCTTTCTCACCAGAAAATTTCTCCTCTCACACCAGAAACTTCCTCCCCTCTCACCAGAAACTTTCTCCCCTCCCACCAGAAACATTCTCCCCTCACACCAGAAACTTTCTCCCTCTCTCACCAGAAACTTTCTCCGCTCCCACCAGAAACTTTCTCCCCCTTCCACCAGATACTTTCTCCCCTCCTATCAGAAACTTTCTCCCCCTCCCAGCAGAAACTTTCTCCCCCTCCCACCAGAAACTTTCTCCTCCCCCACCAGAAACTTTCTCCCCCTGTCACCAGAAACTTTTCCCCCTCACACCAGAAACTTTTCCCCCTCACACCAGAAACTTTCTCTCCTCACAACAGAAACTTTCTCCCCCTCTCACCAGAAACTTTCTCCCCTCCCACCAGAAACTTTCTCCCCCTCCCACCAGATACTTTCTCCCCTCCTATCAGAAACTTTCTCCCCCTCCCAGCAGAAACTTTCTCCCTCTCACACCAGAAACTTTCTCCCACTCCCACCAGTAACTTTCTCCTCACCCACCAGAAACTTTCTCCTCTCACACCAAAAAGTTCCTCCCCTCCGACCAGAAACTTTCTCCCCGTCACCAGAAACTTTCCCCCCTCACACCACAAACTTTCTCCCCTCCAACCAGAAACTTTCTCCGCCTCCCACCAGAAACTTCATCCCCTCTCACCAGAAACTTTCTCCTTTCCCACCAGAAACCTTCCCCCTCTCTCACCAGAAACTTTCTCCCCTCGCACCAGAAACTTCCCCCTCTTTCACCAGAAACTTTCTCCTGTCACACCAGAAACTTCCTCCCCTCTCACCAGAAACTTTCTCCACTCCCACCAGAAATTTCCTCCCCTCTGACCAGAAACTTTCTCCCCTCCCAACAGAAACATTCTCCCCTCACACCAGAAACTTACTCCCTCTCTCACCAGAAACTTTCTCCCTTCCCACCAGAAAGATTCTCCCCTTCCACCAGAATCTTTTCCCCCTCACACCAGAAACTTTCTCCCCTCACAGCTGAAACTTCCTCCCCTTCCACCAAAAAGTTACTCCCTCTCTCACCAGAAACTTTTCCCCCTCACACCAGAAACTGTCTCCCCTCCCACCAGAAACCTTTTCCCCCTCTGACCAGACACTTCTTCCCCCTTTCACCAGAAACTTTCTCTCTCTCCCACCGGAAACTTTTCCCCTTCACACCAGAAAATTTCTCCCCTTCCACCAGAACCTTTCTCCGCTCCCACCAGAAAGTTTCTCCGCCTCACAACGGAAACTTTCTCCTCTCACACCAGAAACTTACTTCCTTCCCACCAGAAACTTTCTTTCCTCCCACCAGAAACTTCATTCCCTCTCACCAGAAACTTTCTCCTCTCCCAGCAGAAACCTTCTCCCTCTCTCAACAGAAACTTTCTCCCCTCCCACCAGAAACTTCCCCCACTTTCACCAGAAACTTTCTCCTGTCACACCAGAAACTTCCTCCCCTCTCACCAGAAACTTTCTCCCCTCCCACCAGAAACATTCTCCCCTCACACCAGAATCTTTCTCCCACTCTCACCAGAAACTTTCTCCCTTCCCACCAGAAACTGTCTCCCCTCCCACCAGAAACCTTTTCCCCCTCTGACCAGACACTTCTTCCCCCTCGCACCAGAAACTTTCTCTCTCTCCCACCAGAAACTTTCTCCCTTCCCACCAGCAACTTTCTCCCACTCCCACCAGAAACTTCCTACCCTCTCACCAGAAACTTTCTCCCCTCCCACCAGAAACTTTCTCTCCCTCTCACCAGAAACTTCTTCCCACTCTCACCAGAAACATCCTCCCGTCCCACCAGAAACTTTCTGCCTTCCCACCAGAAACTTTCTTCCTCTCTCACCAGAAACATTCTCCTTTCTCACCAGAAAATTTCTCCTCTCACACCAGAAACTTCCTCCCCTCTCACCAGAAACTTTCTCCCCTCCCACCAGAAACATTCTCCCCTCACACCAGAAACTTTCTCCCTCTCTCACCAGAAACTTTCTCTGCTCCCACCAGAAACTTTCTCCCCCTTCCACCAGATACTTTCTCCCCTCCTATCAGAAACTTTCTCCCCCTCCCAGCAGAAACTTTCTCCCCCTCCCACCAGAAACTTTCTCCTCCCCCACCAGAAACTTTCTCCCCCTGTCACCAGAAACTTTTCCCCCTCACACCAGAAACTTTTCCCCCTCACACCAGAAACTTTCTCTCCTCACAACAGAAACTTTCTCCCCCTCTCACCAGAAACTTTCTCCCCTCCCACCAGAAACTTTCTCCCCCTCCCACCAGATACTTTCTCCCCTCCTATCAGAAACTTTCTCCCCCTCCCAGCAGAAACTTTCTCCCTCTCACACCAGAAACTTTCTCCCACTCCCACCAGTAACTTTCTCCTCACCCACCAGAAACTTTCTCCTCTCACACCAAAAAGTTCCTCCCCTCCGACCAGAAACTTTCTCCCCGTCACCAGAAACTTTCCCCCCTCACACCACAAACTTTCTCCCCTCCAACCAGAAACTTTCTCCGCCTCCCACCAGAAACTTCATCCCCTCTCACCAGAAACTTTCTCCTTTCCCACCAGAAACCTTCCCCCTCTCTCACCAGAAACTTTCTCCCCTCGCACCAGAAACTTCCCCCTCTTTCACCAGAAACTTTCTCCTGTCACACCAGAAACTTCCTCCCCTCTCACCAGAAACTTTCTCCACTACCACCAGAAATTTCCTCCCCTCTGACCAGAAACTTTCTCCCCTCCCAACAGAAACATTCTCCCCTCACACCAGAAACTTACTCCCTCTCTCACCAGAAACTTTCTCCCTTCCCACCAGAAAGATTCTCCCCTTCCACCAGAATCTTTTCCCCCTCACACCAGAAACTTTCTCCCCTCACAGCTGAAACTTCCTCCCCTTCCACCAAAAAGTTACTCCCTCTCTCACCAGAAACTTTTCCCCATCACACCAGAAACTGTCTCCCCTACCACCAGAAACCTTTTCCCCCTCTGACCAGACACTTCTTCCCCCTCTCACCAGAAACTTTCTCTCTCTCCCACCAGAAACTTTTCCCCTTCACACCTGAAACTTTCCCCACTCACACCAGAAACTTTCTCCTCTCTCACCAGAAAATTGTCCCCTTCACAACAGAAACTTTTCCCCCTCACACTAGAAACTTTCTCCTCTCTCACCAGAAACTTCTCCTCTCACACCAGTAACTTCCTCCCATCCAACCAGAAACTTTCTGCCTTCCCACCAGAAACTTTCTTCGTCTCTCACCAGAAACAGTCTCCTTTCTCACCAGAAAATTTCTCCTCTCACACCAGAAATTCCTCCCCTCTCACCAGAAACTTTCTCCCCTCCCACCAGAAACATTCTCCCCTCACACCAGAAACTTTCTCCCTCTCTCACTAGAAACTTTCTCCCCTCTCACCAGAATGTTTCTCCCCCTCTCACCAGAAACTTTCTCCCCCACACACCAGAAACTTTCCACCCTCACACCAAAAACTTTCTCCTCTCACACCAGAAACATTCTCCCCTCCCACCAGAAACTTTCTCCCTTTCCCACCAGAAACTTTTCCCCCTCACATCAGAAACTTTCTCCTCTCTCACCAGAAAGTTTCTCTTCTCACACCAGAAACTTCCTCCCTTCCCACCAGAAACTTTCTCCCCCTGTGACCAGAAACTTTCTCCCCTCCCACCAGAAAATTTCTCCCCCTCCCACCAGAAAATTTCTCCCCCTCACACCAGAAACTTTCTCCTCTCTCACCAGAAACTTTTTCCTCTCACACCAGAAACTTCCTCCCCTTCCACCAGAAACTTTCTCCCTCTGTCACCAGAAACTTTCTCCCCCTCTGACCAGAAACTTCTTCCCCCTCTCACCAGAAACTTTCTCCCCCTCTGACCAGAAACTTCTTCCCCCTCCCACCAGAAACTTCCCCCTCTTTCACCAGAAATTTTCTCCTGTCACACCAGAAACTTCCTCCCCTCCCACCAGAAACTTTCTCCGCTCCCACCAGAAAGTTTCTCCGCCTCACAACGGAAACTTTCTCCTCTCTCACCAGAAACTTTCTACTCTCACACCAGAAACTTGCTTCCCTCCCACCAGAAACTTTCTCTCCTCCAACCAGAAACTTTCTCCCTCTCCCACCAGAAACTTCATTCCCTCTCACCAGAAACTTTCTCCTCTCCCACCAGAAACCTTCTCCCTCTCTCAACAGAAACTTTCTCCCCTCCCACCAGAAACTTCCCCCTCTTTCACCAGAAACTTTTTCCTGTCACACCAGAAACTTCTTCCCCTCTCACCAGAAACTTTCTCCCCTCCCACCAGAAACATTCTCCCCTCACACCAGAAACTTTCTCCCACTCTCACCAGAAACTTTCTCCCTTCCCACCAGAAACTTTCTCCCCTCCCACCAGAAACTTTCTCTCCCTCTCACCGGAAACTTCTTCCCACTCTCACCAGAAACATCCTCCCGTCCCACCAGAAACTTTCTGCCTTCCCACCAGAAACTTTCTTCCTCTCTCACCAGAAACATTCTCCTTTCTCACCAGAAATTTTCTCCTCTCACACCAGAAACTTCCTCCCCTCTCACCAGAAACTTTCTCCCCTCCCACCAGAAACATTCTCCCCTCACACCAGAAACTTTCTCCCTCTCTAACCAGAAACTTTCTCCCTTCCCACCAGAAACTTTCTCCCCTCCCACCAGAAACTTTCCCCCTCTCCCACCAGAAACTTTTCCCCCTCACACCAGGAACTTTCTCCTCTCACACCTGAAACTTCCTCCCCTTCCAGCAAAAACTTACTCCCCCTCTCACCAGAAACTTTTCCCCCTCACACCAGAAACTGTCTCCCCTCCCACCAGAAAACTTTTCCCCCTCTGACCAGACACTTCTTCCCCCTCTGACCAGAAACTTTCTCTCTCTCCCACCGGAAACTTTTCCCCTTCACACCAGAAAATTTCTCCCCTCCCACCAGAAACTTTCTCCGCTCCCACCAGAAAGTTTCTCCGCCTCACAACGGAAACTTTCTCCTCTCTCACCAGAAACTTTCTCCTCTCACCCCAGAAACTTGCTTCCCTCCCACCAGAAAGTTTCTCTCCTCCCACCAGAAACTTCATTCCCTCTCACCAGAAACTTTCTCCTCTCCCACCAGAAACCTTCTCCCTCTCTCAACAGAAACTTTCTCCCCTCCCACCAGAAACTTCCTCCTCTTTCACCAGAAACTTTCTCCTGTCACACCAGAAACTTCCTCCCCTCTCACCAGAAACTTTCTCCCCTCCCGCCAGAAACATTCTCCCCTCCCACCCGCAAATTTCTCCCCCTCCCACCAGAAACTTTTCCCCCTGACATCAGAATCTTTCTCCTCTCTCACCAGAAACTTTCTCCTCTCAGAACAGAAACTTACTCCGCTCCCAACAGAAACTTTCTCCCCCCTCACCAGAAACTTTTCCCCTGCAACCAGAAACTTTCTCCCCTCCCACCAGAAATTTCTCCCCTCACACCAGAAACTTTCTCCCACTCTCACCAGAAACTTTCTCCCTTCCCACCAGAAACTTTCTCCCCTCCCACCAAAAACTTTTCCCCCTCACACCAGAAACTTTCTCCTCTCACACCTGAAACTTCCTCTCCTTCCACCAAAAGCTTACTCCCCCTCTCACCAGAAACTTTTCCCCCTCACACCAGAAACTGTCTCCCCTCCCACCAGAAACCTTTTCCCCCTCTGACCAGACACTTCTTCCCCCTCGCACCAGAAACTTTCTCTCTCTCCCACCAGAAACTTTCTCCCTTCCCACCAGCAACTTTCTCCCACTCCCACCAGAAACTTCCTACCCTCTCACCAGAAACTTTCTCCCCTCCCACCAGAAACTTTCTCTCCCTCTCACCAGAAACTTCTTCCCACTCTCACCAGAAACATCCTCCCGTCCCACCAGAAACTTTCTGCCCTCCCACCAGAAACTTTCTTCCTCTCTCACCAGAAACATTCTCCTTTCTCACTAGAAATTTTCTCCTCTCACACCAGAAACTTCCTCCCCTCTCACCAGAAACTTTCTCCCCTCCCACCAGAAACATTCTTCCCTCACACCAGAAACTTTCTCCCTCTCTAACCAGAAACTTTCTCCCTTCCCACCAGAAACTATCTCCCCTCCCACCAGAAACTTTCTCCCCTCCCACCAGAAACTTTCTCCCTCTCCCACCAGAAACTTTCTCCTCTCACACCTGAAACTTCCTCCCCTTCCACCAAAAACTTACTCCCCCTCTCACCAGAAACTTTTCCCCCTCACACCAGACACTGTCTCCCCTCCCACCAGAAACCTTTTCCCCCTCTGACCAGACACTTCTGCCCCCTCGCACCAGAAGCTTTCTCCCTATCCCACCAGAAGCTTTCTCCCTCTCCCACCAGAAACATTGTCCCACTGCCACCAGAAACTTTCTCCTCATCCACCAGAAACTTTCTCCTCTTACACCAAAAACTTCCTCTCCTCCGACCAGAAACTTTCTCCCCGTCACCAGAAACTTCCCCCCTCACACCAGAAACTTTCTCCCCTCACATCAGAAATTTTCTCCCCCTCTCACCAGTAAATTCTTCCACCTCTTACTAGAAACTTTATCTCCCTCCCACCAGAAACTTTCTCCACCTCTCACCAGAAACTTTCTCCCCCTCCCACCAGAAGCTTTCTCCCTCTCCCACCAGAAGATTTCTCCCTCTCCCACCAGAAACATTCTCCCACTCCCACCAGAAACTTTCTCCTCATCCACCAGAAACTTTCTCCTCTCATACCAGAAACTTTCTCCCACTCTCACCAGAAAGTTTCTCCCTTCCCACCAGAAACTTTCTCCCCTCCCACCAGAAACTTTCTCTCCCTCTCACCAGAAACTTCTTCCCACTCTCACCAGAAACATCCTCCCGTCCCACCAGAAACTTTCTGCCTTCCCACCAGAAACTTTCTTCCTCTCTCACCAGAAACATTCTCCTTTCTCACCAGAAATTTTCTCCTCTCACACCAGAAACTTCCTCCCCTCTCACCAGAAACTTTCTCCCCTCCCACCAGAAACATTCTCCCGTCACACCAGATACTTTCTCCCTCTCTAACCAGAAACTTTCTCCCTTCCCACCAGAAACTTTCTCCCCTCCCACCAGAAACTTTCTCCCTCTCCCACCAGAAAATTTTCACCCTCACACCAGAAACTTTCTCCTCTCACACCTGAAACTTCCTCCCCTTCCACCAAAAACTTACTCCCCCTCTCACCAGAAACTTTTCCCCCTCACACCAGAAACTATCTCCCCTCCCACCAGAAAACTTTTCCCCCTCTGACCAGACACTTCTTCCCCTTCTCACCAGAAACTTTCTCTCTCTCCCACCGGAAACTTTTCCCCTTCACACCAGAAAATTTCTCCCCTCCCACCAGAAACTTTCTCCGCTCCCACCAGAAAGTTTCTCCGCCTCACAACGGAAACTTTCTCCTCTCTCACCAGAAACTTTCTCCTCTCACACCAGAAACTTGCTTCCCTCCCACCAGAAACTTTCTCTCCTCCCACCAGAAACTTCATTCCCTCTCACCAGAAACTTTCTCCTCTCCCACCAGAAACCTTCTCCCTCTCTCAACAGAAACTTTCTCCCCTCCCACCAGAAACTTCCCCCTCTTTCACCAGAAACTTTCTCCTGTCACACCAGAAACTTCCTCCCCTCTCACCAGAAACTTTCTCCCCTCCCGCCAGAAACATTCTCCCCTCACACCAGAAACTTTCTCCCACTCTCACCGGAAACTTTCTCCCTTCCCACCAGAAACTTTCCCCCCTTCCACCAAAAGCTTACTCCCCATCTCACCAGAAACTTTTCCCCCTCACACCAGAAACTGTCTCCCCTCCCACCAGAAACCTTTTCCCCCTCTGACCAGACACTTCTTCCCCCTCGCACCAGAAACTTTCTCTCTCTCCCACCAGAAACTTTCTCCCTTCGCACCAGCAACTTTCTCCCACTCCCACCAGAAACTTCCTACCCTCTCACCAGAAACTTTCTCCCCTCCCACCAGAAACTTTCTCTCCCTCTCACCAGAAACTTCTTCCCACTCTCACCAGAAACATCCTCCCGTCCCACCAGAAACTTTCTGCCTTCCCACCAGAAACTTTCTTCCTCTCTCACCAGAAACATTCTCCTTTCTCACTAGAAATTTTCTCCTCTCACACCAGAAACTTCCTCCGCTCTCACCAGAAACTTTCTCCCCTCCCACCAGAAACATTCTCCCCTCACACCAGAAACTTTCTCCCTCTCTAACCAGAAACTTTCTCCCTTCCCACCAGAAACTATCTCCCCTCCCACCAGAAACTTTCTCCCCTCCCACCAGAAACTTTCTCCCTCTCCCACAAGAAACTTTCTCCTCTCACACCTGAAACTTCCTCCCCTTCCACCAAAAACTTACTCCCCCTCTCACCAGAAACTTTTCCCCCTCCCACCAGAAACTGTCTCCCCTCCCACCAGAAACCTTTTCCCCCTCTGACCAGACACTTCTGCCCCCTCGCACCAGAAACTTTCACCCCTCCCACCAGCAACTTTCTCCCACTCCCACCAGAAACTTCCTACCCTCTCACCAGAAACTTTCTCCCCTCCCACCAGAAACTTTCTCTCCCTCTCACCAGAAACTTCTTCCCACTCTCACCAGAAACATCCTCCCGTCCCACCAGAAACTTTCTGACTTCCCACCAGAAACTTTCGTCCTCTCCCACCAGAAACTTCCTACCCTCTCACCAGAAACTTTCTCCCCTCCCACCAGAAACTTTCTCTCCCTCTCACCAGAAACTTCTTCCCACTCTCACCAGAAACATCCTCCCGTCCCACCAGAAACTTTCTGCCTTCCCACCAGAAACTTTCTTCCTCTCTCACCAGAAACATTCTCCTTTCTCACTAGAAATTTTCTCCTCTCACACCAGAAACTTCCTCCCCTCTCACCAGAAACTTTCTCCCCTCCCACCAGAAACATTCTCCCCTCACACCAGAAACTTTCTCCCTCTCTAACCAGAAATTTTCTCCCTTCCCACCAGAAACTATCTCCCCTCCCACGAGAAACTTTCTCCCCTCCCACCAGAAGCTTTCTCCCTCTCCCACCAGAAACTTTCTCCTCTCACACCTGAAACTTCCTCCCCTTCCACCAAAAACTTACTCCCCCTCTCACCAGAAACTTTTCCCCCTCACACCAGAAACTGTCTCCCCTCCCACCAGAAACCTTTTCCCCCTCTGACCAGACACTTCTGCCCCCTCGCACCAGAAACTTTCTCCCCTCCCACCAGCAACTTTCTCCCACTCCCACCAGAAACTTCCTACCCTCTCACCAGAAACTTTCTCCCCTCCCACCAGAAACTTTCTCTCCCTCTCACCAGAAACTTCTTCCCACTCTCACCAGAAACATCCTCCCGTCCCACCAGAAACTTTCTGACTTCCCACCAGAAACTTTCGTCCTCTCCCACCAGAAACTTTCTCCCTGTCCCACCAGAAACTTTCTCCCCCTCACACCAAAAAGTTTCCCTCCTCACACCAGAAACTTTGTCCTCTTCCACCAGAAACTATCTCGTCTCACACCAGAAACATTCTCCCCTCCCACCCGCAAATTTCTCCCCCTCCCACCAGAAACTTTTCCCCCTGACATCAGAATCTTTCTCCTCTCTCACCAGAAACTTTCTCCTCTCAGAACAGAAACTTCCTCCGCTCCCAACAGAAACTTTCTCCCCCCTCACCAGAAACTTTTCCCCTGCCACCAGAAACTTTCTCCCCTCCCACCAGAAATTTCTCCCCTCCCACCAGAAACTTTCTCCACCTCTCACCAGAAACTTTCTCCCCCTCCCACCAGAAGCTTTCTCCCTATCCCACCAGAAGCTTTCTCCCTCTCCCACCAGAAACATTCTCCCACTCCCACCAGAAACTTTCTCCTCATCCACCAGAAACTTTCTCCTCTTACACCAAAAACTTCCTCTCCTCCGACCAGAAACTTTCTCCCCGTCACCAGAAACTTCCCCCCTCACACCAGAAACTTTCTCCCCTCACATCAGAAATTTTCTCCCCCTCTCACCAGAAAATTCTTCCACCTCTTACTAGAAACTTTATCTCCCTCCCACCAGAAACTTTCTCCACCTCTCACCAGAAACTTTCTCCCCCTCCCACCAGAAGCTTTCTCCCTCTCCCACCAGAAGATTTCTCCCTCTCCCACCAGAAACATTCTCCCACTCCCACCAGAAACTTTCTCCTCATCCACCAGAAACTTTCTCCTCTCATACCAGAAACTTTCTCCCACTCTCACCAGAAAGTTTCTCCCTTCCCACCAGAAACTTTCTCCCCTCCCACCAGAAACTTTCTCTCCCTCTCACCAGAAACTTCTTCCCACTCTCACCAGAAACATCCTCCCGTCCCACCAGAAACTTTCTGCCTTCCCACCAGAAACTTTCTTCCTCTCTCACCAGAAACATTCTCCTTTCTCACCAGAAATTTTCTCCTCTCAAACCAGAAACTTCCTCCCCTCTCACCAGAAACTTTCTCCCCTCCCACCAGAAACATTCTCCCGTCACACCAGATACTTTCTCCCTCTCTAACCAGAAACTTTCTCCCTTCCCACCAGAAACTTTCTCCCTTCCCACCAGAAACTTTCTCCCCTCCCACCAGAAACTTTCTCCCTCTCCCACCAGAAAATTTTCACCCTCACACCAGAAACTTTCTCCTCTCACACCTGAAACTTCCTCCCCTTCCACCAAAAACTTACTCCCCCTCTCACCAGAAACTTTTCCCCCTCACACCAGAAACTATCTCCCCTCCCACCAGAAAACTTTTCCCCCTCTGACCAGACACTTCTTCCCCTTCTCACCAGAAACTTTCTCTCTCTCCCACCGGAAACTTTTCCCCTTCACACCAGAAAATTTCTCCCCTCCCACCAGAAACTTTCTCCGCTCCCACCAGAAAGTTTCTCCGCCTCACAACGGAAACTTTCTCCTCTCTCACCAGAAACTTTCTCCTCTCACACCAGAAACTTCCTTCCCTCCCACCAGAAACTTTCTCTCCTCCCACCAGAAACTTCATTCCCTCTCACCAGAAACTTTCTCCTCTCCCACCAGAAACCTTCTCCCTCTCTCAACAGAAACTTTCTCCCCTCCCACCAGAAACTTCCCCCTCTTTCACCAGAAACTTTCTCCTGTCACACCAGAAACTTCCTCCCCTCTCACCAGAAACTTTCTCCCCTCCCGCCAGAAACATTCTCCCCTCACACCAGAAACTTACTCCCACTCTCACCGGAAACTTTCTCCCTTCCCACCAGAAACTTTCCCCCCTCCCACCAGAAACTTTCTCCCTCTCCCACCAAAAACTTTTCCCCCTCACACCAGAAACTTTCTCCTCTCACACCTGAAACTTCCTCCCCTTCCACCAAAAGCTTACTCCCCATCTCACCAGAAACTTTTCCCCCTCACACCAGAAACTGTCTCCCCTCCCACCAGAAACCTTTTCCCCCTCTGACCAGACACTTCTTCCCCCTCGCACCAGAAACTTTCTCTCTCTCCCACCAGAAACTTTCTCCCTTCGCACCAGCAACTTTCTCCCACTCCCACCAGAAACTTCCTACCCTCTCACCAGAAACTTTCTCCCCTCCCACCAGAAACTTTCTCTCCCTCTCACCAGAAACTTCTTCCCACTCTCACCAGAAACATCCTCCCGTCCCACCAGAAACTTTCTGCCTTCCCACCAGAAACTTTCTTCCTCTCTCACCAGAAACATTCTCCTTTCTCACTAGAAATTTTCTCCTCTCACACCAGAAACTTCCTCCGCTCTCACCAGAAACTTTCTCCCCTCCCACCAGAAACATTCTCCCCTCACACCAGAAACTTTCTCCCTCTCTAACCAGAAACTTTCTCCCTTCCCACCAGAAACTATCTCCGCTCCCACCAGAAACTTTCTCCCCTCCCACCAGAAACTTTCTCCCTCTCCCACAAGAAACTTTCTCCTCTCACACCTGAAACTTCCTCCCCTTCCACCAAAAACTTACTCCCCCTCTCACCAGAAACTTTTCCCCCTCCCACCAGAAACTGTCTCCCCTCCCACCAGAAACCTTTTCCCCCTCTGACCAGACACTTCTGCCCCCTCGCACCAGAAACTTTCACCCCTCCCACCAGCAACTTTCTCCCACTCCCACCAGAAACTTCCTACCCTCTCACCAGAAACTTTCTCCCCTCCCACCAGAAACTTTCTCTCCCTCTCACCAGAAACTTCTTCCCACTCTCACCAGAAACATCCTCCCGTCCCACCAGAAACTTTCTGACTTCCCACCAGAAACTTTCGTCCTCTCCCACCAGAAACTTCCTACCCTCTCACCAGAAACTTTCTCCCCTCCCACCAGAAACTTTCTCTCCCTCTCACCAGAAACTTCTTCCCACTCTCACCAGAAACATCCTCCCGTCCCACCAGAAACTTTCTGCCTTCCCACCAGAAACTTTCTTCCTCTCTCACCAGAAACATTCTCCTTTCTCACTAGAAATTTTCTCCTCTCACACCAGAAACTTCCTCCCCTCTCACCAGAAACTTTCTCCCCTCCCACCAGAAACATTCTCCCCTCACACCAGAAACTTTCTCCCTCTCTAACCAGAAATTTTCTCCCTTCCCACCAGAAACTATCTCCCCTCCCACCAGAAACTTTCTCCCCTCCCACCAGAAACTTTCTCCCTCTCCCACCAGAAACTTTCTCCTCTCACACCTGAAACTTCCTCCCCTTCCACCAAAAACTTACTCCCCCTCTCACCAGAAACTTTTCCCCCTCACACCAGAAACTGTCTCCCCTCCCACCAGAAACCTTTTCCCCCTCTGACCAGACACTTCTGCCCCCTCGCACCAGAAACTTTCTCCCCTCCCACCAGCAACTTTCTCCCACTCCCACCAGAAACTTCCTACCCTCTCACCAGAAACTTTCTCCCCTCCCACCAGAAACTTTCTCTCCCTCTCACCAGAAACTTCTTCCCACTCTCACCAGAAACATCCTCCCGTCCCACCAGAAACTTTCTGACTTCCCACCAGAAACTTTCGTCCTCTCCCACCAGAAACTTTCTCCCTGTCCCACCAGAAACTTTCTCCCCCTCACACCAAAAAGTTTCCCTCCTCACACCAGAAACTTTGTCCTCTTCCACCAGAAACTATCTCGTCTCACACCAGAAACATTCTCCCCTCCCACCCGCAAATTTCTCCCCCTCCCACCAGAAACTTTTCCCCCTGACATCAGAATCTTTCTCCTCTCTCACCAGAAACTTTCTCCTCTCAGAACAGAAACTTCCTCCGCTCCCAACAGAAACTTTCTCCCCCCTCACCAGAAACTTTTCCCCTGCCACCAGAAACTTTCTCCCCTCCCACCAGAAATTTCTCCCCTCCCACCAGAAACTTTCTCCACCTCTCACCAGAAACTTTCTCCCCCTCCCACCAGAAGCTTTCTCCCTATCCCACCAGAAGCTTTCTCCCTCTCCCACCAGAAACATTCTCCCACTCCCACCAGAAACTTTCTCCTCATCCACCAGAAACTTTCTCCTCTTACACCAAAAACTTCCTCTCCTCCGACCAGAAACTTTCTCCCCGTCACCAGAAACTTCCCCCCTCACACCAGAAACTTTCTCCCCTCACATCAGAAATTTTCTCCCCCTCTCACCAGAAAATTCTTCCACCTCTTACTAGAAACTTTATCTCCCTCCCACCAGAAACTTTCTCCACCTCTCACCAGAAACTTTCTCCCCCTCCCACCAGAAGCTTTCTCCCTCTCCCACCAGAAGATTTCTCCCTCTCCCACCAGAAACATTCTCCCACTCCCACCAGAAACTTTCTCCTCATCCACCAGAAACTTTCTCCTCTCATACCAGAAACTTTCTCCCACTCTCACCAGAAAGTTTCTCCCTTCCCACCAGAAACTTTCTCCCCTCCCACCAGAAACTTTCTCTCCCTCTCACCAGAAACTTCTTCCCACTCTCACCAGAAACCGTCCCACCAGAAACTTTCTGCCTTCCACCAGAAACTTTCTTCCTCTCTCACCAGAAACATTCTCCTTTCTCACCAGAAATTTTCTCCTCTCACACCAGAAACTTCCTCCCCTCTCACCAGAAACTTTCTCCCCTCCCACCAGAAACATTCTCCCGTCACACCAGATACTTTCTCCCTCTCTAACCAGAAACTTTCTCCCTTCCCACCAGAAACTTTCTCCCTTCCCACCAGAAACTTTCTCCCCTCCCACCAGAAACTTTCTCCCTCTCCCACCAGAAAATTTTCACCCTCACACCAGAAACTTTCTCCTCTCACACCTGAAACTTCCTCCCCTTCCACCAAAAACTTACTCCCCCTCTCACCAGAAACTTTTCCCCCTCACACCAGAAACTATCTCCCCTCCCACCAGAAAACTTTTCCCCCTCTGACCAGACACTTCTTCCCCTTCTCACCAGAAACTTTCTCTCTCTCCCACCGGAAACTTTTCCCCTTCACACCAGAAAATTTCTCCCCTCCCACCAGAAACTTTCTCCGCTCCCACCAGAAAGTTTCTCCGCCTCACAACGGAAACTTTCTCCTCTCTCACCAGAAACTTTCTCCTCTCACACCAGAAACTTCCTTCCTCCTCCCACCAGAAACTTTCTCTCCTCCCACCAGAAACTTCATTCCCTCTCACCAGAAACTTTCTCCTCTCCCACCAGAAACCTTCTCCCTCTCTCAACAGAAACTTTCTCCCCTCCCACCAGAAACTTCCCCCTCTTTCACCAGAAACTTTCTCCTGTCACACCAGAAACTTCCTCCCCTCTCACCAGAAACTTACTCCCACTCTCACCGGAAACTTTCTCCCTTCCCACCAGAAACTTTCCCCCCTCCCACCAGAAACTTTCTCCCTCTCCCACCAAAAACTTTTCCCCCTCACACCAGAAACTTTCTCCTCTCACACCTGAAACTTCCTCCCCTTCCACCAAAAGCTTACTCCCCATCTCACCAGAAACTTTTCCCCCCTCACACCAGAAACTGTCTCCCCTCCCACCAGAAACCTTTTCCCCCTCTGACCAGACACTTTTTCCCCCTCGCACCAGAAACTTTCTCTCTCTCCCACCAGAAACTTTCTCCCTTCGCACCAGCAACTTTCTCCCACTCCCACCAGAAACTTCCTACCCTCTCACCAGAAACTTTCTCCCCTCCCACCAGAAACTTTCTCTCCCTCTCACCAGAAACTTCTTCCCACTCTCACCAGAAACATCCTCCCGTCCCACCAGAAACTTTCTGCCTTCCCAGCAGAAACTTTCTTCCTCTCTCACCAGAAACATTCTCCTTTCTCACCAGAAATTTTCTCCTCTCACACCAGAAACTTCCTCCCCTCTCACCAGAAACTTTCTCCCCCTCCCACCAGAAACTTTCTCCCTCTCCCACCAGAAACTTTCTCCTCTCACACCTGAAACTTCCTCCCCTTCCACCAAAAACTTACTCCCCCTCTCACCAGAAACTTTTCCCCCCTCACACCAGAATCTGTCTCCCCTCCCACCAGAAACCTTTTCCCCCTCTGACCAGACACTTCTGCCCCCTCGCACCAGAAACTTTCTCCCCTCCCACCAGCAACTTTCTCCCACTCCCACCAGAAACTTCCTACCCTCTCACCAGAAACTTTCTCCCCTCCCACCAGAAACTTTCTCTCCCTCTCACCAGAAACTTCTTCCCACTCTCACCAGAAACATCCTCCCGTCCCACCAGAAACTTTCTGACTTCCGACCAGAAAACTTTCGTCCTCTCCCACCAGAAACTTTCTCCCTGTCCCACCAGAAACTTTCTCCCCCTCACACCAAAAAGTATCCCTCCTCACACCAGAAACTTTGTCCTCTTCCACCAGAAACTATCTCGTCTCACACCAGAAACATTCTCCCCTCCCACCCGCAAATTTCTCCCCCTCCCACCAGAAACTTTTCCCCCTGACATCAGAATCTTTCTCCTCTCTCACCAGAAACTTTCTCCTCTCAGAACAGAAACTTACTCCGCTCCCAACAGAAACTTTTCTCCCCCCTCACCAGAAACTTTTCCCCTGCCACCAGAAACTTTCTCCCCTCCCACCAGAAATTTCTCCCCTCACACCAGAAACTTTCTCCCACTCTCACCAGAAACTTTCTCCCTTCCCACCAGAAACTTTCTCCCCTCCCACCAAAAACTTTTCCCCCTCACACCAGAAACTTTCTCCTCTCACACCTGAAACTTCCTCTCCTTCCACCAAAAGCTTACTCCCCCTCTCACCAGAAACTTTTCCCCCTCACACCAGAAGCTGTCTCCCCTCCCACCAGAAACCTTTTCCCCCTCTGACCAGACACTTCTTCCCCCTCGCACCAGAAACTTTCTCTCTCTCCCACCAGAAACTTTCTCCCTTCCCACCAGCAACTTTCTCCCACTCCCACCAGAAACTTCCTACCCTCTCACCAGAAACTTTCTCCCCTCCCACCAGAAACTTTCTCTCCCTCTCACCAGAAAACTTCTTCCCACTCTCACCAGAAACATCCTCCCGTCCCACCAGAAAACTTTCTGCCTTCCCACCAGAAACTTTCTTCCTCTCTCACCAGAAACATTCTCCTTTCTCACTAGAAATTTTCTCCTCTCACACCAGAAACTTCCTCCGCTCTCACCAGAAACTTTCTCCCCTCCCACCAGAAACATTCTCCCCTCACACCAGAAACTTTCACCCTCTCTAACCAGAAACTTTCTCCCTTCCCACCAGAAACTATCTCCCCTCCCACCAGAAACTTTCTCCCCTCCCACCAGAAACTTTCTCCCTCTCCCACAAGAAACTTTCTCCTCTCACTCCTGAAACTTCCTCCCCTTCCACCAAAAACTTACTCCCCCTCTCACCAGAAACTTTTCCCCCTCACACCAGAAACTGTCTCCCCTCCCACCAGAAACCTTTTCCCCCTCTGACCAGACACTTCTGCCCCCTCGCACCAGAAACTTTCTCCCCTCCCACCAGCAACTTTCTCCCACTCCCACCAGAAACTTCCTACCCTCTCACCAGAAACTTTCTCCCCTCCCACCAGAAACTTTCTCTCCCTCTCACCAGAAACTTCTTCCCACTCTCACCAGAAACATCCTCCCGTCCCACCAGAAACTTTCTGACTTCCCACCAGAAACTTTCGTCCTCTCCCACCAGAAACTTCCTACCCTCTCTCACCAGAAACTTTCTCCCCTCCCACCAGAAACTTTCTCTCCCTCTCACCAGAAACTTCTTCCCACTCTCACCAGAAACATCCTCCCGTCCCACCAGAAACTTTCTGCCTTCCCACCAGAAACTTTCTTCCTCTCTCACCAGAAACATTCTCCTTTCTCACTAGAAATTTTCTCCTCTCACACCAGAAACTTCCTCCCCTCTCAC
Source organism: Mobula birostris (assembly GCF_030028105.1). Taxonomy (NCBI): domain Eukaryota; kingdom Metazoa; phylum Chordata; class Chondrichthyes; order Myliobatiformes; family Myliobatidae; genus Mobula; species Mobula birostris. The sequence continues at coordinate 31,308 of NW_027274972.1, forward strand.
CAGAAACTTTCTCCCCTCCCACCAGAAACATTCTCCCCTCACACCAGAAACTTTCTCCCTCTCTAACCAGAGACTTTCTCCCTTCCCACCAGAAACTATCTCCCCTCCCACCAGAAACTTTCTCCCCTCCCACCAGAAAATTTCTCCCTCTCCCACCAGAAACTTTCTCCTCTCACACCTGAAACTTCCTCCCCTTCCACCAAAAACTTACTCCCCCTCTCACCAGAAACTTTTCCCCCTCACACCAGAAACTGTCTCCCCTCCCACCAGAAACCTTTTCCCCCTCTGACCAGACACTTTCTGCCCCCTCGCACCAGAAACTTTCTCCCCTCCCACCAGCAACTTTCTCCCACTCCCACCAGAAACTTCCTACCCTCTCACCAGAAACTTTCTCCCCTCCCACCAGAAACTTTCTCTCCCTCTCACCAGAAACTTCTTCCCACTCTCACCAGAAACATCCTCCCGTCCCACCAGAAACTTTCTGACTTCCCACCAGAAACTTTCGTCCTCTCCCACCAGAAACTTTCTCCCTGTCCCACCAGAAACTTTCTCCCCCTCACACCAAAAAGTTTCCCTCCTCACACCAGAAACTTTGTCCTCTTCCACCAGAAACTATCTCGTCTCACACCAGAAACATTCTCCCCTCCCACCCGCAAATTTCTCCCCCTCCCACCAGAAACTTTTCCCCCTGACATCAGAATCTTTCTCCTCTCTCACCAGAAACTTTCTCCTCTCAGAACAGAAACTTCCTCCGCTCCCAACAGAAACTTTCTCCCCCCTCACCAGAAACTTTTCCCCTGCCACCAGAAACTTTCTCCCCCTCCCACCAGAAATTTCTCCCCTCCCACCAGAAACTTTCTCCACCTCTCACCGGAAACTTTCTCCCCCTCCCACCAGAAGCTTTCTCCCTATCCCACCAGAAGCTTTCTCCCTCTCCCACCAGAAACATTCTCCCACTCCCACCAGAAACTTTCTCCTCATCCACCAGAAACTTTCTCCTCTTACACCCAAAAACTTCCTCTCCTCCGACCAGAAACTTTCTCCCCGTCACCAGAAACTTCCCCCCTCACACCAGAAACTTTCTCCCCTCACATCAGAAATTTTCTCCCCCCTCTCACCAGAAAATTCTTCCACCTCTTACTAGAAACTTTATCTCCCCTCCCACCAGAAACTTTCTCCACCTCTCACCAGAAACTTTCTCCCCCTCCCACCAGAAGCTTTCTCCCTCTCCCACCAGAAGATTTCTCCCTCTCCCACCAGAAACATTCTCCCACTCCCACCAGAAACTTTCGTCCTCATCCACCAGAAACTTTCTCCTCTCATACCAGAAACTTTCTCCCACTCTCACCAGAAAGTTTCTCCCTTCCCACCAGAAACTTTCTCCCCTCCCACCAGAAACTTTCTCTCCCTCTCACCAGAAACTTCTTCCCACTCTCACCAGAAACATCCTCCCGTCCCACCAGAAACTTTCTGCCTTCCCACCAGAAACTTTCTTCCTCTCTCACCAGAAACATTCTCCTTTCTCACCAGAAATTTTCTCCTCTCACACCAGAAACTTTCTCCCCTCCCACCAGAAACATTCTCCCGTCACACCAGATACTTTCTCCCTCTCTAACCAGAAACTTTCTCCCTTCCCACCAGAAACTTTCTCCCCTCCCACCAGAAACTTTCTCCCTCTCCCACCAGAGAAAATTTTCACCCTCACACCAGAAACTTTCTCCTCTCACACCTGAAACTTCCTCCCCTTCCACCAGAAAACTTTTCCCCCTCTGACCAGACACTTCTTCCCCTTCTCACCAGAAACTTTCTCTCTCTCACACCAGAAAATTTCTCCCCTCCCACCAGAAACTTTCTCCGCTCCCACCAGAAAGTTTCTCCGCCTCACAACGGAAACTTTCTCCTCTCTCACCAGAAACTTTCTCCTCTCACACCAGAAACTTGCTTCCCTCCCACCAGAAACTTTCTCTCCTCCCACCAGAAACTTCATTCCCTCTCACCAGAAACTTTCTCCTCTCCCACCAGAAACCTTCTCCCTCTCTCAACAGAAACTTTCTCCCCTCCCACCAGAAACTTCCCCCTCTTTCACCAGAAACTTTCTCCTGTCACACCAGAAACTTCCTCCCCTCTCACCAGAAACTTTCTCCCCTCCCGCCAGAAACATTCTCCCCTCACACCAGAAACTTTCTCCCACTCTCACCGGAAACTTTCTCCCTTCCCACCAGAAACTTTCCCCCCTCCCACCAGAAACTTTCTCCCTCTCCCACCAAAAACTTTTCCCCCTCACACCAGAAACTTTCTCCTCTCACACCTGAAACTTCCTCCCCTTCCACCAAAAGCTTACTCCCCATCTCACCAGAAACTTTTCCCCCTCACACCAGAAACTGTCTCCCCTCCCACCAGAAACCTTTTCCCCCCTCGTCACCAGAAACTTTTCCCCCTCACACTACAAACTTCCTCTCCTCACACCAGAAACTTTCTCCCCCCTTCGCCAGAAACTTTCTCCCCCTCACACCAGAAACTTTTCCCCCTCACACCAATATGTTTCTCCTCTCACACCAGAAACATTCTCCCCTCACACCAGAAACTTTCTCCCTCTCTCACCAGAAACATCCTCCCGTCCCACCAGAAACTTTCTGCCTTCCCACCAGAAACTTTCTTCCTCTCTCACCAGAAACATTCTCCTTTCTCACCAGAAATTTTCTCCTCTCACACCAGAAACTTCCTCCCCTCTCACCAGAAACTTTCTCCCCTCCCACCAGAAACATTCTCCCCTCACACCAGAAACCTTCTCCCTCTCTAACCAGAAACTTTCTCCCTTCCCACCAGAAACTTTCTCCCCTCCCACCAGAAACTTTCTCCCCTCCCACCAGAAACTTTCTCCCTCTCCCACCAGAAACTTTTTCCTCTCACACCTGAAACTTCCTCCCCTTCCACCAAAAACTTACTCCCCCCTCACCAGAAACTTTTCCCCCTCACACCAGAAACTGTCTCCCCTCCCACCAGAAACCTTTTCCCCGTCTGACCAGACACTTCTTCCCCCTCGCACCAGAAACTTTCTCTCTCTCCCACCAGAAACTTTCTCCCCTCCCACCAGCAACTTTCTCCCACTCCCACCAGAAACTTCCTACCCTCTCACCAGAAACTTTCTCCCCTCCCACCAGAAACTTTCTCTCCCTCTCACCAGAAACTTCTTCCCACTCTCACCAGAAACATCCTCCCGTCCCACCAGAAACTTTCTGCCTTCCCACCAGAAACTTTCTTCCTCTCTCACCAGAAACATTCTCCTTTCTCACCAGAAATTTTCTCCTCTCACACCAGAAACTTCCTCCCCTCTCACCAGAAACTTTCTCCCCTCCCACCAGAAACATTCTCCCCTCACACCAGAAACTTTCTCCCTCTCTAACCAGAAACTTTCTCCCTTCCCACCTGAAACTTCCTCCCCTTCCACCAAAAACTTACTCCCCCTCTCACCAGAAACTATTCCCCCTCACACCAGAAACTGTCTCCCCTCACACCAGAAACCTTTTCCCCCTCTGACCAGACACTTCTTCCCCCTCTCACCAGAAACTTTCTCTGTCTCCCACCGGAAACTTTTCCCCTTCACACCAGAAACTTTCCCCACTCACACCAGAAACTTTCCCCACTCACACCAGAAACTTTCTCCTCTCTCACCAGAAACTTGTCCCCTTCACAACAGAAACTTTTCCTCCTCACACCAGAAACTTTGTCCTATCCCACCAGAAACTATCTCGTCTCACACCAGAAACATTCTCCCCTCCCACCCGAAAATTTCTCCCCCTCCCACCAGATACTTTCCCCCCTGACATCAGAATCTTTCTCCTCTCTCACCAGAAACTTTCTCCTCTCAGAACAGAAACTTACTCCCCTCCCAACAGAAACTTTCTCCCCCCTCACCAGAAACTTTTCCCCTGCCACCAGAAACTTTCTCCCTCTCCCACCAGAAGCTTTCTCCCTCTCCCACCAGAAACATTCTCCCACTCCCACCAGAAACTTTCTCCTCATCCACCAGAAACTTTCTCCTCTCACACCAGAAACTTTCTCCCACTCTCACCAGAAAGTTTCTCCCTTCCCACCAGAAACTTTCTCCCCTCCCACCAGAAACTTTCTCTCCCTCTCACCAGAAACTTCTTCCCACTCTCACCAGAAACATCCTCCCGTCCCACCAGAAACTTTCTGCCTTCCCACCAGAAACTTTCTTCCTCTCTCACCAGAAACATTCTCCTTTCTCACCAGAAATTTTCTCCTCTCACACCAGAAACTTTCTCCCCTCCCACCAGAAACATTTTCCCGTCACACCAGAAACTTTCTCCCTCTCTAACCAGAAACTTTCTCCCTTCCCACCAGAAACTTTCTCCCCTCCCACCAGAAACTTTCTCCCTCTCCCACCAGAAAATTTTCACCCTCACACCAGAAACTTTCTCCTCTCACACCTGAAAGTTCCTCCCCTTCCACCAAAAACTTACTCCCCCTCTCACCAGAAACTTTTCCCCCTCACACCAGAAACTATCTCCCCTCCCACCAGAAAACTTTTCCCACTCTGACCAGACACTTCTTCCCCTTCTCACCAGAAACTTTCTCTCTCTCCCACCGGAAACTTTTTCCCTTCACACCAGAAAATTTCTCCCCTCCCACCAGAAACTTTCTCCGCTCCCACCAGAAAGTTTCTCCGCCTCACAACGGAAACTTTCTCCTCTCTCACCAGAAACTTTCTCCTCTCACACCAGAAACTTGCTTCCCTCCCACCAGAAACTTTCTCTCCTCCCACCAGAAACTTCATTCCCTCTCACCAGAAACTTTCTCCTGTCACACCAGAAACTTCCTCCCCTCTCACCAGAAACTTTCTCCCCTCCCGCCAGAAACATTCTCCCCTCACACCAGAAACTTTCTCCCACTCTCACCTGAAACTTTCTCCCTTCCCACCAGAAACTTTCCCCCCTCCCACCAGAAACTTTCTCCCTCTCCCACCAGAAACTTTTCCCCCTCACACCAGAAACTTTCTCCTCTCACACCTGAAACTTCCTCCCCTTCCACCAAAAGCTTACTCCCCATCTCACCAGAAACTTTTCCCCCTCACACCAGAAACTGTCTCCGCTCCCACCAGAAACCTTTTCCCCCTCTGACCAGACACTTCTTCCCCCTCGCACCAGAAACTTTCTCTCTCTCCCACCAGAAACTTTCTCCCTTCCCACCAGCAACTTTCTCCCACTCCCACCAGAAACTTCCTACCCTCTCACCAGAAACTTTCTCCCCTCCCACCAGAAACTTTCTCTCCCTCTCACCAGAAACTTCTTCCCACTCTCACCAGAAACATCCTCCCGTCCCACCAGAAACTTTCTGCCTTCCCACCAGAAACTTTCTTCCTCTCTCACCAGAAACATTCTCCTTTCTCACCAGAAATTTTCTCCTCTCACACCAGAAACTTCCTACCCTCTCACCAGAAACTTTCTCCCCTCCCACCAGAAACATTCTCCCCTCACACCAGAAACTTTTTCCCTCTCTAACCAGAAACTTTCTCCCTTCCCACCAGAAACTTTCTCCCCTCCCACCAGAAACTTTCTCCCTCTCCCACCAGAAACTTTTTCCTCTCACACCTGAAACTTCCTCCCCTTCCACCAAAAACTTACTCCCCTCTCACCAGAAACTTTTCCCCCTCACACCAGAAACTGTCTCCCCTCCCACCAGAAACCTTTTCCCCCTCTGACCAGACACTTCTTCCCCCTCGCACCAGAAACTTTCTCTCTCTCCCACCAGAAACTTTCTCCCCTCCCACCAGCAACTTTCTCCCACTCCCACCAGAAACTTCCTACCCTCTCACCAGAAACTTTCTCCCCTCCCACCAGAAACTTTCTCTCCCTCTCACCAGAAACTTTCTCCCCTCCCACCAGAAACATTCTCCCCTCACACCAGAAACTTTCTCCCTCTCTAACCAGAAACTTTCTCCCTTCCCACCTGAAACTTCCTCCCCTTCCACCAAAAACTTACTCCCCCTCTCACCAGAAACTATTCCCCCTCACACCAGAAACTGTCTCCCCTCACACCAGAAACCTTTTCCCCCTCTGACCAGACACTTCTTCCCCCTCTCACCAGAAACTTTCTCTGTCTCCCACCGGAAACTTTTCCCCTTCACACCAGAAACTTTCCCCACTCACACCAGAAACTTTCCCCAATCACACCAGAAACTTTCTCCTCTCTCACCAGAAACTTGTCCCCTTCACAACAGAAACTTTTCCTCCTCACACCAGAAACTTTGTCCTATCCCACCAGAAACTATCTCGTCTCACACCAGAAACATTCTCCCCTCCCACCCGAAAATTTCTCCCCCTCCCACCAGATACTTTCCCCCCTGACATCAGAAACTTTCTCCTCTCTCACCAGAAACTTTCTCCTCTCAGAACAGAAACTTACTCCCCTCCCAACAGAAACTTTCTCCCCCCTCACCAGAAACTTTTCCCCTGCCACCAGAAACTTTCTCCCCTCCCACCAGAAATTTCTCCCCTCCCACCAGAAACTTTCTCCACGTCTCACCAGAAACTTTCTCCCCCTCCCACCAGAAGCTTTCTCCCTCTCCCACCAGAAGCTTTCTCCCTCTCCCACCAGAAACATTCTCCCACTCCCACCAGAAACTTTCTCCTCATCCACCAGAAACTTTCTCCTCTCACACCAAAAACTTCCTCTCCTCCGACCAGAAACTTTCTCCCCGTCACCAGAAACTTTCACCCCTCACACCAGAAACTTTCTCCCCTCACATCAGAAATTTTCTCCCCCTCTCACCAGAAAATTCTTCCACCTCTTACTAGAAACTTTATCTCCCTCCCACCAGAAACTTTCTCCCCCTCCCACCAGAAAATTTCTCCCCTCCCACCAGAAACTTTCTCCGCTCCCACCAGAAAGTTTCTCCGCCTCACAACGGAAATTTCTCCTCTCTCACCAGAAACTTTCTCCTCTCACACCAGAAACTTGCTTCCCTCCCACCAGAAACTTTCTCTCATCCAACCAGAAACGTTCTCCCCCTCCCACCAGAAACTTCATTCCCTCTCACCAGAAACTTTCTCCTCTCCCACCAGCAACCTTCTCCCTCTCTCACCAGAAACTTTCTCCCCTCCCACCAGAAACTTCCCCCTCTTTCACCAGAAACTTTCTCCTGTCACACCAGAAACTTTCTCCCCTCCCACCAGAAACTTCCTCCACTCCCACCAGAAACTTCCTCCCCTCTCACCAGAAACTTTCTCCCCTCCCACCAGAAACATTCTCCCCTCACACCAGAAACTTTCTCCCACTCTCACCAGAATCTTTCTCCCTTCCCACCAGAAACTTTCTCCCCTCCCACCAGAAACTTTCTCCCTCTCCCACCAAAAACTTTTCCCCCTCACACCAGAAACTTATTCCTCTCACACCTGAAACTTCCTCCCCTTCCACCAAAAACTTACTCCCCCTCTGACCAGACACTTCTTCCCCCTCGCACCAGAAACTTTCTCTCTCTCCCACCAGAAACTTTCTCCCCTCCCAACAGCAACTTTCTCCCACTCCCACCAGAAACTTCCTACCCTCTCACCAGAAACTTTCTCCCCTCCCACCAGAAACATTCTCCCCTCCCACCAGAAACATTCTCCCCTCACACCAGAAACTTTCTCCCTCTCTAACCAGAAACTTTCTCCCTTCCCACCAGAAACTTTCTCCCCTCCCACCAGAAACTTTCTCCCCTCCCACCAGAAAGTTTCTCCCTCTCCCACCAGAAACTTTTCCCCCTCACACCAGAAACTTCTTCCTCTCACACCTGAAACTTCCTCCCCTTCCACCAAAAACTTACTCCCCCTCTCACCAGAAACTTTTCCCCCTCACACCAGAAACTGTCTCCCCTCCCACCAGAAACCTTTTCCCCCTCTGACCAGACACTTCTTCCCCCTCGCACCAGAAACTTTCTCTCTCTCCCACCAGAAACTTTCTCCCCTCCCACCAGCAACTTTCTCCCACTCCCACCAGAAACTTCCTACCCTCTCACCAGAAACTTTCTCCCCTCCCACCAGAAACTTTCTCTCCCTCTCACCAGAAACTTCTTCCCACTCTCACCAGAAACATCCTCCCGTCCCACCAGAAACTTTCTGCCTTCCCACCAGAAACTTTCTTCCTCTCTCACCAGAAACATTCTCCTTTCTCACCAGAAATTTTCTCCTCTCACACCAGAAACTTCCTCCCCTCTCACCAGAAACTTTCTCCCCTCCCACCTGAAACATTCTCCCCTCACACCAGAAACTTTTTCCCTCTCTAACCAGAAACTTTCTCCCTTCCCACCAGAAACTTTCTCCCCTCCCACCAGAAACTTTCTCCCCTCCCACCAGAAACTTTCTCCCTCTCCCACCAGAAACTTTTTCCTCTCACACCTGAAACTTCCTCCCCTTCCACCAAAAACTTACTCCCCTCTCACCAGAAACTTTTCCCCCTCACACCAGAAACTGTCTCCCCTCCCACCAGAAAACTTTTCCCCCTCTGACCAGACACTTCTTCCCCCTCTCACCAGAAACTTTCTCTCTCTCCCACCGGAAACTTTTCCCCTTCACACCAGAAACTTTCCCCACTCACACCAGAAACTTTCCCCACTCACACCAGAAACTTTCTCCTCTCTCACCAGAAACTTGTCCCCTTCACAACAGAAACTTTTCCCCCTCACACCAGAAACTTTCTCCCTCTCCCACCAGAAACTTTCTCCCTGTCCCACCAGAAACTTTCTCCCCCTCACACCAAAAGTTTCCCCCCTCACACCAGAAACTTTGTCCTCTCCCACCAGAAACTATCTCGTCTCACACCAGAAACATTCTCCCCTCCCACCCGAAAATTTCTCCCCCTCCCACCAGAAACTTTCCCCCCTGACATCAGAATCTTTCTCCTCTCTCACCAGAATCTTTCTCCCCCTGTCACCAGAAACTTTTCCCCCTCACACCAGAAACTTGCTCTCCTCACGCCAGAAACTTTGTCCCCCTTTCACCAGAAACTTCTTCGCCCTCTCACCAGAAACTTTCTCCCCCTCCCACCAGAAGCTTTCCCCCTCTCCCACCAGAAAGTTTCTCTCTCTCCCACCAGAAACTTTCTCCCTCTCTCACAAGAAACTTTCTCCCCACCTAGCAGAAACTGTCCCCTCTCTCACCAGAAACTTTCTCCTGTCACACCCGAAACTTCGTCCACTCCCACCAGAAACTTCCTCACCTCTCACCAAAAACTTTCTCCCCTCCCACCAGAAACATTCTCTCCTCACACCAGAAAATTTCTCTCTCTCTCGCCAGAAATTTTCTCCCCTCCCACCAGAAACTTCCTCCCCCTCCCACCAGAAACTTTCTCCCCTCCTATCAGAAACTTTCTCCCCCTCCCATCAGAAATTTTCTCCCCCTCCCACCAGAAACTTTCTCCCCTCCCGCCAGAAACTTTCTCCCCTTCCCACCGGAAACTTTCTCCCCGTCACCAGAAACTTTTCCCCCTCACACCGCAAACATTCTCTCCTCACACCAGAAACTTTCCCCCCCCTTCACCAGAAACTTTCTCCCCCTCACACCAGAAACTTTTCCCCCTCACACCAATAAGTTTCTCCTCTCACACCAGAAACATTCTCCCCTCACACCAGAAACTTTCTCCCTCTCTCACCAGAAACTTTCTCCCCTCCTACCAGAAACTTTCTCCCCCTCACACCAGAAAGTTTCGCCCCTCACACCAGAAACTTTCCCCCCCTGACATCAGAATCTTTCTCCTCTCTCACCAGAAACTTTCTCCTCTCAGAACAGAAACTTACTCCCCTCCGAACAGAAACTTTCTCCCCCCTCACCAGAAACTTTTCCCCTGCCACCAGAAACTTTCTCCCCTCCCACCAGAAATTTCTCCCCTCCCACCAGAAACTTTCTCCACCTCTCACCAGAAACTTTCTCCCCCTCCCACCAGAAGCTTTCTCCCTCTCCCACCAGAAGCTTTCTCCCTCTCCCACCAGAAACATTCTCCCACTCCCACCAGAAACTTTCTCCTCATCCACCAGAAACTTTCTCCTCTCACACCAAAAACTTCCTCTGCTCCGACCAGAAACTTTCTCCCCGTCACCAGAAACTTTCCCCCCTCACACCAGAAACTTTCTCCCCTCACATCAGAAATTTTCTCCCCCTCTCACCAGAAAATTCTTCCACCTCTTACTAGAAACTTTATCCCCCTCCCACCAGAAACTTTCTCCCCCTCCCACCAGAAAATTTCTCCCCTCCCACCAGAAACTTTCTCCGCTCCCACCAGAAAGTTTCTCCGCCTCACAACGGGAACTTTCTCCTCTCTCACCAGAAACTTTCTCCTCTCACACCAGAAACTTGCTTCCCTCCCACCAGAAAGTTTCTCTCATCCAACCAGAAACGTTCTCCCCTTCCCACCAGAAACTTCATTCCCTCTCACCAGAAACTTTCTCCTCTCCCACCAGCAACCTTTTCCCTCTCTCACCAGAAACTTTCTCCCATCCCACCAGAACCTTCCCACTATTTCACCAGAAACTTTCTCCTGTCACACCAGAAACTTCCTCCACTCCCACCAGAAACTTCCTCCCCTCCCACCAGAAACTTCCACCCCTCTCACCAGAAACTTTCTCCCCTCCCACCAGAAACATTCTCTCCTCACACCAGAAACTTTCTCTCTCTCCCACCAGAAACTTTCTCCCCTCCCACCAGCAACTTTCTCCCACTCCCACCAGAAACTTCCTACCCTCTCACCAGAAACTTTCTCCCCTCCCACCAGAAACTTTCTCTCCCTCTCACCAGAAACTTCTTCCCACTCTCACCAGAAACATCCTCCCGTCCCACCAGAAACTTTCTGCCTTCCCACCAGAAACTTTCTTCCTCTCTCACTAGAAACTTCCTCCCCTCTCACCAAAAACTTTCTCCCCTCCCACCAGAAACATTCTCTCCTCACACCAGAAACTTTCTCCCTCTCTCACCAGAAACTTTCTCCTCTCCTACCAGAAACTTTCTCCCCCTCACACCAGAAAGTTTCCCCCCTCACACCAGAAACTTTCTCCTCTCTCACCAGAAACTTTCTCCTCTCAGACCAGAAACTTCCTCCCCTCCCACCAGAAACTTTCTCCCCCTCTCACCAGAAACTTTTCCCACTGCCACCAGAAACTTTCTCCCATCCCACCAGAAATTTTTCCCCTCCCACTGGAAACTTTCTCCCCGTCTCACCAGAAACTTTCTCCCCCTCACACCAGAAACTTTCCCCCCTCACACCAAAATCTATCTCCTCTCACACCAGAAACTTCCTCCCTTCCCACCAGAAACTTTCTCCCCCTCTCACCAGAAACTTCTTCCCCCTCTCACCAGAAACTTTCTCCCCCTTCCACCAGAAACTTTTTCCCCCTCCCACCAGAAAATTTCTCCCCTCCCACCAGAAACATTCTCCCCTCCCACCAGAAACTTTGTCCCCCTGACACCAGAAACTTTCTCTTCTCTCACGAGAAACTTTCTCCTCTCACACCAGAAACATTCTCCCCTCCCACCAGAAACTTTCTCCCCCTCCCATCAGAAATTTTCTCCCCCTCCCACCAGAAACTTTCTCCCCTCCCGCCAGAAACTTTCTCCCCTTCCCACCGGAAACTTTCTCCCCGTCACCAGAAACTTTTCCCCCTCACACTACAAACTTCCTCTCCTCACACCAGAAACTTTCTCCCCCCTTCGCCAGAAACTTTCTCCCCCTCACACCAGAAACTTTTCCCCCTCACACCAATATGTTTCTCCTCTCACACCAGAAACATTCTCCCCTCACACCAGAAACTTTCTCCCTCTCTCACCAGAAACATCCTCCCGTCCCACCAGAAACTTTCTGCCTTCCCACCAGAAACTTTCTTCCTCTCTCACCAGAAACATTCTCCTTTCTCACCAGAAATTTTCTCCTCTCACACCAGAAACTTCCTCCCCTCTCACCAGAAACTTTCTCCCCTCCCACCAGAAACATTCTCCCCTCACACCAGAAACCTTCTCCCTCTCTAACCAGAAACTTTCTCCCTTCCCACCAGAAACTTTCTCCCCTCCCACCAGAAACTTTCTCCCCTCCCACCAGAAACTTTCTCCCTCTCCCACCAGAAACTTTTTCCTCTCACACCTGAAACTTCCTCCCCTTCCACCAAAAACTTACTCCCCCCTCACCAGAAACTTTTCCCCCTCACACCAGAAACTGTCTCCCCTCCCACCAGAAACCTTTTCCCCGTCTGACCAGACACTTCTTCCCCCTCGCACCAGAAACTTTCTCTCTCTCCCACCAGAAACTTTCTCCCCTCCCACCAGCAACTTTCTCCCACTCCCACCAGAAACTTCCTACCCTCTCACCAGAAACTTTCTCCCCTCCCACCAGAAACTTTCTCTCCCTCTCACCAGAAACTTCTTCCCACTCTCACCAGAAACATCCTCCCGTCCCACCAGAAACTTTCTGCCTTCCCACCAGAAACTTTCTTCCTCTCTCACCAGAAACATTCTCCTTTCTCACCAGAAATTTTCTCCTCTCACACCAGAAACTTCCTCCCCTCTCACCAGAAACTTTCTCCCCTCCCACCAGAAACATTCTCCCCTCACACCAGAAACTTTCTCCCTCTCTAACCAGAAACTTTCTCCCTTCCCACCTGAAACTTCCTCCCCTTCCACCAAAAACTTACTCCCCCTCTCACCAGAAACTATTCCCCCTCACACCAGAAACTGTCTCCCCTCACACCAGAAACCTTTTCCCCCTCTGACCAGACACTTCTTCCCCCTCTCACCAGAAACTTTCTCTGTCTCCCACCGGAAACTTTTCCCCTTCACACCAGAAACTTTCCCCACTCACACCAGAAACTTTCCCCACTCACACCAGAAACTTTCTCCTCTCTCACCAGAAACTTGTCCCCTTCACAACAGAAACTTTTCCTCCTCACACCAGAAACTTTGTCCTATCCCACCAGAAACTATCTCGTCTCACACCAGAAACATTCTCCCCTCCCACCCGAAAATTTCTCCCCCTCCCACCAGATACTTTCCCCCCTGACATCAGAATCTTTCTCCTCTCTCACCAGAAACTTTCTCCTCTCAGAACAGAAACTTACTCCCCTCCCAACAGAAACTTTCTCCCCCCTCACCAGAAACTTTTCCCCTGCCACCAGAAACTTTCTCCCTCTCCCACCAGAAGCTTTCTCCCTCTCCCACCAGAAACATTCTCCCACTCCCACCAGAAACTTTCTCCTCATCCACCAGAAACTTTCTCCTCTCACACCAGAAACTTTCTCCCACTCTCACCAGAAAGTTTCTCCCTTCCCACCAGAAACTTTCTCCCCTCCCACCAGAAACTTTCTCTCCCTCTCACCAGAAACTTCTTCCCACTCTCACCAGAAACATCCTCCCGTCCCACCAGAAACTTTCTGCCTTCCCACCAGAAACTTTCTTCCTCTCTCACCAGAAACATTCTCCTTTCTCACCAGAAATTTTCTCCTCTCACACCAGAAACTTTCTCCCCTCCCACCAGAAACATTTTCCCGTCACACCAGAAACTTTCTCCCTCTCTAACCAGAAACTTTCTCCCTTCCCACCAGAAACTTTCTCCCCTCCCACCAGAAACTTTCTCCCTCTCCCACCAGAAAATTTTCACCCTCACACCAGAAACTTTCTCCTCTCACACCTGAAAGTTCCTCCCCTTCCACCAAAAACTTACTCCCCCTCTCACCAGAAACTTTTCCCCCTCACACCAGAAACTATCTCCCCTCCCACCAGAAAACTTTTCCCACTCTGACCAGACACTTCTTCCCCTTCTCACCAGAAACTTTCTCTCTCTCCCACCGGAAACTTTTTCCCTTCACACCAGAAAATTTCTCCCCTCCCACCAGAAACTTTCTCCGCTCCCACCAGAAAGTTTCTCCGCCTCACAACGGAAACTTTCTCCTCTCTCACCAGAAACTTTCTCCTCTCACACCAGAAACTTGCTTCCCTCCCACCAGAAACTTTCTCTCCTCCCACCAGAAACTTCATTCCCTCTCACCAGAAACTTTCTCCTGTCACACCAGAAACTTCCTCCCCTCTCACCAGAAACTTTCTCCCCTCCCGCCAGAAACATTCTCCCCTCACACCAGAAACTTTCTCCCACTCTCACCTGAAACTTTCTCCCTTCCCACCAGAAACTTTCCCCCCTCCCACCAGAAACTTTCTCCCTCTCCCACCAGAAACTTTTCCCCCTCACACCAGAAACTTTCTCCTCTCACACCTGAAACTTCCTCCCCTTCCACCAAAAGCTTACTCCCCATCTCACCAGAAACTTTTCCCCCTCACACCAGAAACTGTCTCCGCTCCCACCAGAAACCTTTTCCCCCTCTGACCAGACACTTCTTCCCCCTCGCACCAGAAACTTTCTCTCTCTCCCACCAGAAACTTTCTCCCTTCCCACCAGCAACTTTCTCCCACTCCCACCAGAAACTTCCTACCCTCTCACCAGAAACTTTCTCCCCTCCCACCAGAAACTTTCTCTCCCTCTCACCAGAAACTTCTTCCCACTCTCACCAGAAACATCCTCCCGTCCCACCAGAAACTTTCTGCCTTCCCACCAGAAACTTTCTTCCTCTCTCACCAGAAACATTCTCCTTTCTCACCAGAAATTTTCTCCTCTCACACCAGAAACTTCCTACCCTCTCACCAGAAACTTTCTCCCCTCCCACCAGAAACATTCTCCCCTCACACCAGAAACTTTTTCCCTCTCTAACCAGAAACTTTCTCCCTTCCCACCAGAAACTTTCTCCCCTCCCACCAGAAACTTTCTCCCTCTCCCACCAGAAACTTTTTCCTCTCACACCTGAAACTTCCTCCCCTTCCACCAAAAACTTACTCCCCTCTCACCAGAAACTTTTCCCCCTCACACCAGAAACTGTCTCCCCTCCCACCAGAAACCTTTTCCCCCTCTGACCAGACACTTCTTCCCCCTCGCACCAGAAACTTTCTCTCTCTCCCACCAGAAACTTTCTCCCCTCCCACCAGCAACTTTCTCCCACTCCCACCAGAAACTTCCTACCCTCTCACCAGAAACTTTCTCCCCTCCCACCAGAAACTTTCTCTCCCTCTCACCAGAAACTTTCTCCCCTCCCACCAGAAACATTCTCCCCTCACACCAGAAACTTTCTCCCTCTCTAACCAGAAACTTTCTCCCTTCCCACCTGAAACTTCCTCCCCTTCCACCAAAAACTTACTCCCCCTCTCACCAGAAACTATTCCCCCTCACACCAGAAACTGTCTCCCCTCACACCAGAAACCTTTTCCCCCTCTGACCAGACACTTCTTCCCCCTCTCACCAGAAACTTTCTCTGTCTCCCACCGGAAACTTTTCCCCTTCACACCAGAAACTTTCCCCACTCACACCAGAAACTTTCCCCAATCACACCAGAAACTTTCTCCTCTCTCACCAGAAACTTGTCCCCTTCACAACAGAAACTTTTCCTCCTCACACCAGAAACTTTGTCCTATCCCACCAGAAACTATCTCGTCTCACACCAGAAACATTCTCCCCTCCCACCCGAAAATTTCTCCCCCTCCCACCAGATACTTTCCCCCCTGACATCAGAAACTTTCTCCTCTCTCACCAGAAACTTTCTCCTCTCAGAACAGAAACTTACTCCCCTCCCAACAGAAACTTTCTCCCCCCTCACCAGAAACTTTTCCCCTGCCACCAGAAACTTTCTCCCCTCCCACCAGAAATTTCTCCCCTCCCACCAGAAACTTTCTCCACGTCTCACCAGAAACTTTCTCCCCCTCCCACCAGAAGCTTTCTCCCTCTCCCACCAGAAGCTTTCTCCCTCTCCCACCAGAAACATTCTCCCACTCCCACCAGAAACTTTCTCCTCATCCACCAGAAACTTTCTCCTCTCACACCAAAAACTTCCTCTCCTCCGACCAGAAACTTTCTCCCCGTCACCAGAAACTTTCACCCCTCACACCAGAAACTTTCTCCCCTCACATCAGAAATTTTCTCCCCCTCTCACCAGAAAATTCTTCCACCTCTTACTAGAAACTTTATCTCCCTCCCACCAGAAACTTTCTCCCCCTCCCACCAGAAAATTTCTCCCCTCCCACCAGAAACTTTCTCCGCTCCCACCAGAAAGTTTCTCCGCCTCACAACGGAAATTTCTCCTCTCTCACCAGAAACTTTCTCCTCTCACACCAGAAACTTGCTTCCCTCCCACCAGAAACTTTCTCTCATCCAACCAGAAACGTTCTCCCCCTCCCACCAGAAACTTCATTCCCTCTCACCAGAAACTTTCTCCTCTCCCACCAGCAACCTTCTCCCTCTCTCACCAGAAACTTTCTCCCCTCCCACCAGAAACTTCCCCCTCTTTCACCAGAAACTTTCTCCTGTCACACCAGAAACTTTCTCCCCTCCCACCAGAAACTTCCTCCACTCCCACCAGAAACTTCCTCCCCTCTCACCAGAAACTTTCTCCCCTCCCACCAGAAACATTCTCCCCTCACACCAGAAACTTTCTCCCACTCTCACCAGAATCTTTCTCCCTTCCCACCAGAAACTTTCTCCCCTCCCACCAGAAACTTTCTCCCTCTCCCACCAAAAACTTTTCCCCCTCACACCAGAAACTTATTCCTCTCACACCTGAAACTTCCTCCCCTTCCACCAAAAACTTACTCCCCCTCTGACCAGACACTTCTTCCCCCTCGCACCAGAAACTTTCTCTCTCTCCCACCAGAAACTTTCTCCCCTCCCAACAGCAACTTTCTCCCACTCCCACCAGAAACTTCCTACCCTCTCACCAGAAACTTTCTCCCCTCCCACCAGAAACATTCTCCCCTCCCACCAGAAACATTCTCCCCTCACACCAGAAACTTTCTCCCTCTCTAACCAGAAACTTTCTCCCTTCCCACCAGAAACTTTCTCCCCTCCCACCAGAAACTTTCTCCCCTCCCACCAGAAAGTTTCTCCCTCTCCCACCAGAAACTTTTCCCCCTCACACCAGAAACTTCTTCCTCTCACACCTGAAACTTCCTCCCCTTCCACCAAAAACTTACTCCCCCTCTCACCAGAAACTTTTCCCCCTCACACCAGAAACTGTCTCCCCTCCCACCAGAAACCTTTTCCCCCTCTGACCAGACACTTCTTCCCCCTCGCACCAGAAACTTTCTCTCTCTCCCACCAGAAACTTTCTCCCCTCCCACCAGCAACTTTCTCCCACTCCCACCAGAAACTTCCTACCCTCTCACCAGAAACTTTCTCCCCTCCCACCAGAAACTTTCTCTCCCTCTCACCAGAAACTTCTTCCCACTCTCACCAGAAACATCCTCCCGTCCCACCAGAAACTTTCTGCCTTCCCACCAGAAACTTTCTTCCTCTCTCACCAGAAACATTCTCCTTTCTCACCAGAAATTTTCTCCTCTCACACCAGAAACTTCCTCCCCTCTCACCAGAAACTTTCTCCCCTCCCACCTGAAACATTCTCCCCTCACACCAGAAACTTTTTCCCTCTCTAACCAGAAACTTTCTCCCTTCCCACCAGAAACTTTCTCCCCTCCCACCAGAAACTTTCTCCCCTCCCACCAGAAACTTTCTCCCTCTCCCACCAGAAACTTTTTCCTCTCACACCTGAAACTTCCTCCCCTTCCACCAAAAACTTACTCCCCTCTCACCAGAAACTTTTCCCCCTCACACCAGAAACTGTCTCCCCTCCCACCAGAAAACTTTTCCCCCTCTGACCAGACACTTCTTCCCCCTCTCACCAGAAACTTTCTCTCTCTCCCACCGGAAACTTTTCCCCTTCACACCAGAAACTTTCCCCACTCACACCAGAAACTTTCCCCACTCACACCAGAAACTTTCTCCTCTCTCACCAGAAACTTGTCCCCTTCACAACAGAAACTTTTCCCCCTCACACCAGAAACTTTCTCCCTCTCCCACCAGAAACTTTCTCCCTGTCCCACCAGAAACTTTCTCCCCCTCACACCAAAAAGTTTCCCCCCTCACACCAGAAACTTTGTCCTCTCCCACCAGAAACTATCTCGTCTCACACCAGAAACATTCTCCCCTCCCACCCGAAAATTTCTCCCCCTCCCACCAGAAACTTTCCCCCCTGACATCAGAATCTTTCTCCTCTCTCACCAGAATCTTTCTCCCCCTGTCACCAGAAACTTTTCCCCCTCACACCAGAAACTTGCTCTCCTCACGCCAGAAACTTTGTCCCCCTTTCACCAGAAACTTCTTCGCCCTCTCACCAGAAACTTTCTCCCCCTCCCACCAGAAGCTTTCCCCCTCTCCCACCAGAAAGTTTCTCTCTCTCCCACCAGAAACTTTCTCCCTCTCTCACAAGAAACTTTCTCCCCACCTAGCAGAAACTGTCCCCTCTCTCACCAGAAACTTTCTCCTGTCACACCCGAAACTTCGTCCACTCCCACCAGAAACTTCCTCACCTCTCACCAAAAACTTTCTCCCCTCCCACCAGAAACATTCTCTCCTCACACCAGAAAATTTCTCTCTCTCTCGCCAGAAATTTTCTCCCCTCCCACCAGAAACTTCCTCCCCCTCCCACCAGAAACTTTCTCCCCTCCTATCAGAAACTTTCTCCCCCTCCCATCAGAAATTTTCTCCCCCTCCCACCAGAAACTTTCTCCCCTCCCGCCAGAAACTTTCTCCCCTTCCCACCGGAAACTTTCTCCCCGTCACCAGAAACTTTTCCCCCTCACACCGCAAACATTCTCTCCTCACACCAGAAACTTTCCCCCCCCTTCACCAGAAACTTTCTCCCCCTCACACCAGAAACTTTTCCCCCTCACACCAATAAGTTTCTCCTCTCACACCAGAAACATTCTCCCCTCACACCAGAAACTTTCTCCCTCTCTCACCAGAAACTTTCTCCCCTCCTACCAGAAACTTTCTCCCCCTCACACCAGAAAGTTTCGCCCCTCACACCAGAAACTTTCCCCCCTGACATCAGAATCTTTCTCCTCTCTCACCAGAAACTTTCTCCTCTCAGAACAGAAACTTACTCCCCTCCGAACAGAAACTTTCTCCCCCCTCACCAGAAACTTTTCCCCTGCCACCAGAAACTTTCTCCCCTCCCACCAGAAATTTCTCCCCTCCCACCAGAAACTTTCTCCACCTCTCACCAGAAACTTTCTCCCCCTCCCACCAGAAGCTTTCTCCCTCTCCCACCAGAAGCTTTCTCCCTCTCCCACCAGAAACATTCTCCCACTCCCACCAGAAACTTTCTCCTCATCCACCAGAAACTTTCTCCTCTCACACCAAAAACTTCCTCTGCTCCGACCAGAAACTTTCTCCCCGTCACCAGAAACTTTCCCCCCTCACACCAGAAACTTTCTCCCCTCACATCAGAAATTTTCTCCCCCTCTCACCAGAAAATTCTTCCACCTCTTACTAGAAACTTTATCCCCCTCCCACCAGAAACTTTCTCCCCCTCCCACCAGAAAATTTCTCCCCTCCCACCAGAAACTTTCTCCGCTCCCACCAGAAAGTTTCTCCGCCTCACAACGGGAACTTTCTCCTCTCTCACCAGAAACTTTCTCCTCTCACACCAGAAACTTGCTTCCCTCCCACCAGAAAGTTTCTCTCATCCAACCAGAAACGTTCTCCCCTTCCCACCAGAAACTTCATTCCCTCTCACCAGAAACTTTCTCCTCTCCCACCAGCAACCTTTTCCCTCTCTCACCAGAAACTTTCTCCCATCCCACCAGAACCTTCCCACTATTTCACCAGAAACTTTCTCCTGTCACACCAGAAACTTCCTCCACTCCCACCAGAAACTTCCTCCCCTCCCACCAGAAACTTCCACCCCTCTCACCAGAAACTTTCTCCCCTCCCACCAGAAACATTCTCTCCTCACACCAGAAACTTTCTCTCTCTCCCACCAGAAACTTTCTCCCCTCCCACCAGCAACTTTCTCCCACTCCCACCAGAAACTTCCTACCCTCTCACCAGAAACTTTCTCCCCTCCCACCAGAAACTTTCTCTCCCTCTCACCAGAAACTTCTTCCCACTCTCACCAGAAACATCCTCCCGTCCCACCAGAAACTTTCTGCCTTCCCACCAGAAACTTTCTTCCTCTCTCACTAGAAACTTCCTCCCCTCTCACCAAAAACTTTCTCCCCTCCCACCAGAAACATTCTCTCCTCACACCAGAAACTTTCTCCCTCTCTCACCAGAAACTTTCTCCTCTCCTACCAGAAACTTTCTCCCCCTCACACCAGAAAGTTTCCCCCCTCACACCAGAAACTTTCTCCTCTCTCACCAGAAACTTTCTCCTCTCAGACCAGAAACTTCCTCCCCTCCCACCAGAAACTTTCTCCCCCTCTCACCAGAAACTTTTCCCACTGCCACCAGAAACTTTCTCCCATCCCACCAGAAATTTTTCCCCTCCCACTGGAAACTTTCTCCCCGTCTCACCAGAAACTTTCTCCCCCTCACACCAGAAACTTTCCCCCCTCACACCAAAATCTATCTCCTCTCACACCAGAAACTTCCTCCCTTCCCACCAGAAACTTTCTCCCCCTCTCACCAGAAACTTCTTCCCCCTCTCACCAGAAACTTTCTCCCCCTTCCACCAGAAACTTTTTCCCCCTCCCACCAGAAAATTTCTCCCCTCCCACCAGAAACATTCTCCCCTCCCACCAGAAACTTTGTCCCCCTGACACCAGAAACTTTCTCTTCTCTCACGAGAAACTTTCTCCTCTCACACCAGAAACATTCTCCCCTCCCACCAGAAACTTTCTCCCCCTCCCATCAGAAATTTTCTCCCCCTCCCACCAGAAACTTTCTCCCCTCCCGCCAGAAACTTTCTCCCCTTCCCACCGGAAACTTTCTCCCCGTCACCAGAAACTTTTCCCCCTCACACTACAAACTTCCTCTCCTCACACCAGAAACTTTCTCCCCCCTTCGCCAGAAACTTTCTCCCCCTCACACCAGAAACTTTTCCCCCTCACACCAATATGTTTCTCCTCTCACACCAGAAACATTCTCCCCTCACACCAGAAACTTTCTCCCTCTCTCACCAGAAACTTTCTCCCCTCCTACCAGAAACTTTCTCCCCCTCACACCAGAAAGTTTCGCCCCTCACACCAGAAACTTTCTCCTCTCTCACCAGAAACTTTCTTCTCTCAGACCAGAAACTTCCTCCCCTCCCACCAGAAACTTTCTCCCCCTCTCACCAGAAACTTTTCCCACTGCCACCAGAAACTTTCTCCCATCCCACCAGAAATTTTTCCCCTCCCACCGGAAGCTTTCTCCCCCTCTCACCAGAAACTTTCTCCCCCTCACACCAGAAACTTTCCCCCCTCACACCAAAATCTATCTCCTCTCACACCAGAAAGATACTCCCCTCCCACCAGAAAATTTCTCCCCCCTCACCAGAAACTTTCTCCCCCTCCCACCAGAAACGTTCTCCCCTCCTATCAGAAACTTTCTCCCTCTGCCAGCAGAAACTTTCTCCCATTCCACCAGAAACTTTCTCCCCTCCCACCAGAAACTTTCTCCCCCTCTCACCAGAAACTTTCTCGCCCTCACACCAGAAACTTTCCCCCCTCACACCAAAAAGTTTCTCCTCTCACACCAGAAACATTCTCTCCTCCCACCAGAAACTTTCTCCCTCTCCCAGCAGAAACTTTCCCCCTCACACCAGAAACTTTCTCCTCTCTCACCAGAAACTTTCTCCTCTCACACCAGAAACTGCCTCCCCTCCCACCAGAATCTTTCTCCCCCTGTCACCAGAAACCTTTCCCCCTCACACCAGAAACTTGCTCTCCTCACGACAGAAACTTTCTCCCCCTTTCACCAGAAACTTCTTCCCCTCCCACCAGAAACATTCTCCTCTCCCACCAAAACTTTCTCCCCCTCCCACCAGAAGCTTTCTCTCTCTCACACCAGAAACATTCTCCCCTCACACCAGAAATTTTCTCCCTCTCTCACCAGAAACTTTCTCCCCTCCTACCAGAAACTTTCTCCCTATCACACTAGAAAGTTTCCGCCCTCACACCAGAAACTTTCTCCTGTCTCACCAGAAACTTTCTCCTCTCAGACCAGATACTTCCTCCCCTCCCACCAGAAACTTTCTCCCCCTCTCACCAGAAACTTTTCCCACTGCCACCAGAAACTTTCTCCCATCCCACCAGAAATTTTTCCCCTCCCACCGGAAACTTTCTCCCCCTCTCACCAGAAACTGTCTCTCCCTCACACCAGAAACTTTCCCCCCTCACACTAAAATCTATCTCCTCTCACACCAGAAAGATATTCCCCTCTCACCAGAAACTTTCTCCCTCTCCCACCAGAAACTTTGTCCCCTCACACCAGAAACTTTCGTCTCTCACACCAGAAACTTCCTCCCTTCCCACCAGAAACTTTATCCTCCTCTCACCAGAAACTTTCTCCCCCTCTCACCAGAAACTTCTTCCCTTTCTCACCAGAAAATTTCTCCCCTCCCATCAGAAACTTTCTCCCCCTCTCACCAGAAACTTTCTCCCCCTCCTACCAGAAAGGTTCTCCCCTCCTATCAGAAACTTTCTCCCTCTGCCAGCAGAAACTTTCTCCCATCCCACCAGAAACTTTCTCCCCCACTCACCAGAAACTTTCTCCCCCTCACACCAGAAACTTTCCCCCCTCACACCAAAAAGTTTCTCCTCTCACACCAGAAACATTCTCTCCTCCCACCAGAAACTTTCTCCCTCTCCCACCAGAAACTTTCCCCCTCACACCAGAAACTTTCTCCTCTCTCACCAGAAACTTTCTCCTCTCACACCAGAAACTGCCTCCCCTCCCACCAGAATCTTTCTCCCCCTGTCACCAGAAACTTTTCCCCCTCACACCAGAAACTTGCTCTCCTCACGCCAGAAACTTTGTCCCCCTTTCACCAGAAACTTCTTCGCCCTCACACCAGAAACTTTCTCCCTCTCTCACCAGAAACTTTCTCCCCTCCTACCAGAAACTTTCTCCCCCTCACACCAGAAAGTTTCGCCCCTCACACCAGAAACTTTCTCCTCTCTCACCAGAAACTTTCTTCTCTCAGACCAGAAACTTCCTCCCCTCCCACCAGAAACTTTCTCCCCCTCTCACCAGAAACTTTTCCCAATGCCACCAGAAACTTTCTCCCATCCCACCAGAAATTTTTCCCCTCCCACCGGAAACTTTCTCCCCCTCTCACCAGAAACTTCCTCCCCTCCCACCAGAAACTTTATTCACTCCCACCAGAAACTTTCTCCCCCTCCCACCAGAAGGTTTCTCCCTCTCCCACCAGAAACTTTCTCTCTGTCCCACCAGAAACTTTCTCTCCCTCACACCAAAAAGTTTCCCCCCTCACACCACAAACTTTGCTCTCTCTCACCAGAAACTTTCTCGTCTCACACCAGAAACATTCTCCCCTCCCACCCGAAAATTTCTCCCCCTCCCACCAGAAACTTTCCCCCCTGACATCAGAAACTTTCTCCTCTCTCACCAGAAACTTTCTCCTCTCAGACCAGAAACTTACTCCCCTCCCAACAGAAAGTTTATCCCCCTCTCACTAGAAACTTTTCCCCCTGCCACCAGAAACTTTCTCCCCTCCCACCGGAAATTTTCTCCCCTTCCACCAGAAACTTTCTCCACCTCTCATCAGACACTTTCTCCCCCTCCCACCAGAAGCTTTCTCCCTCTCCCACCAGAAACGTTCTCCCTCTCCCACCAGAAACTTTCTCCCCCTTACACCAGATAGTTTCCCCCCTCACACCAGAAACTTTCTCCTCTCTCACCAGAAACTTTCCCCCGTCACACCAGAAACTTTCTCCCCTCCCACCAGAAACTTTCTCCCCCTGTCACCAGAAACTTTCTCCCCTCCCACCAGAAACTTTCTCCCTGTCCCACCAGAAACTTTCTCCCCCTCACACCAAAAAGTTTCCCCCCTCCCACCAGAAACTTTGTCCTCTCTCACCAGAAACTTTCTCGTCTCACACCAGAAACATTCTCCCCCCCACCCGAAAATTTCTCCCCCTCCCACCAGAAACTTTCCCCCCTGACATCAGAAAGTTTCTCCTCTCTCACCAGAAACTCTCTCCTCTCAGACCAGAAACTTACTCCCCTCTCAACAGAAAGTTTATCCCCCTCTGACCAAAAACTTTTCCCCCTGCCACCAGAAGCTTTCTCCCTCTCCCACCAGAAACGTTCTCCCTCTCCCACCAGAAACTTTCTCCCCCTTACACCAGATAGTTTCCCCCCTCACACCAGAAACTTTCTCCTCTCTCACCAGAAACTTTTCCCCGTCACACCAGAAACTTTCTCCTCCCCCACCAGAAACTTTCTCCTCTCACACCAAAAACTTCCTCCCCTCCGACCAGAAACTTTCTCCCCGTCACCAGAAACTTTCCCCCCTCACACCAGAAACTTTCTCCCCCTGTCACCAGAAACTTTCTCCCCTCCCACCATAAAATTTCTCTCCCTCCCACCAGAAAATTTCTCCCCCTCACACCAGAAGCTTTCTCCTCTCTCACCAGAAACTTTCTCCCCCTCCCACCAGAAGGTTTCTCCATCTCCCACCAGAAACTTTCTCCCCCTCACACCAAAAAGTTTCCCCCCTCACACCAGAAACTTTGTCCTCTAGGACCAGAAACTTACTCCCCTCCCAACAGAAAGTTTATCCCCCTCTCACCAGAAACTTTTCCCCCTGCCACCAGAACCTTTCTCCCCTCCCACCAGAAATTTTCTCCCCTCCCACCAGAAACTTTCTCCACCTCTCATCAGACACTTTCTCCCCCTCCCACCAGAAGCTTTCTCCCTCTCCCACCAGAAACGTTCTCCCTCTCCCACCAGAAACTTTCTCCCCCTTACACCAGATAGTTTCCCCCCTCACACCAGAAACTTTCTCCTCTCTCACCAGAAATTTTCCCCCCTCACACCAGAAACATTCTCCCCTCCCACTAGAAACTTTCTCCCCGTCACCAGAAACTTTCTCCCCTCCCACCAGAAAATTTCTCCCCCTCCCACCAGAAAATTTCTCCCCCTCACACCAGAAACTTTCTCCTCTCTCACCAGAAAGTTTTTCCACTCACTCCAGAAACTTCCTCCCCTCCCACCAGAAACTTTATTAACTCCCACCAGAAACTTTCTCCCCCTCCCACCAGAAGGTTTCTCCCTCTCCCACCAGAAACTTTCTCCCTGTCCCACCAGAAACTTTCTTCCCCTCATCCCAAAAAGTTTCCCCCCTCCCACCAGAAACTTTGTCCTCTCTCACCAGAAACTTTCTCGTCTCACACCAGAAACATTCTCCCCCCCACCCGAAAGTTTCTCCCCCTCCCACCAGAAACTTTCCCCCGACATCAGAAACTTTCTTCCCCTCTCACCAGAAACTTTTACCACTGCCACCAGAAACTTTCTCCCATCCCACCAGAAATTTTTCCCCTCCCACCGGAAACTTTCTCCCCCTCTCACCAGAAACTGTCTCTCCCTCACACCAGAAACTTTCCCCCCTCACACCAAAATCTATCTCCTCTCACACCAGAAAGATATTCCCCTCTCACCAGAAACGTTCTCCCTCTCCCACCAGAAACTTTGTCCCCTCACAGCAGAAATTTTCTTCTCTCACACCAGAAACTTCCTGCCTTCCCACCAGAAACTTTCTCCTCCTCTCACCAGAAACTTTCTCCCCCTCTCACCAGAAACTTCTTCCCTTTCTCACCAGAAAATTTCTCCCCTCCCATCAGAAACTTTCTCCCCCTCTCACCAGAAACTTTCTCCCCCTCCTACCAGAAACGTTCTCCCCTCCTATCAGAAACTTTCTTCCTCTGCCAGCAGAAACTTTCTCCCATCCCACCAGAAACTTTCTCCCCCTCTCACCAGAAACTTTCTCCCCCTCACACCAGAAACTTTCCCCCCTCACACCAAAAAGTTTCTCCTCTCACACCAGAAACATTCTCTCCTCCCACCAGAAACTTTCTCCCTCTCCCACCAGAAACTTTCCCCCTCACACCAGAAACTTTCTCCTCTCTCACCAGAAACTTTCTCCTCTCACACCAGAAACTGCCTCCCCTCCCACCAGAATCTTTCTCCCCCTGTCACCAGAAACTTTTCCCCCTCACACCAGAAACTTGCTCTCCTCACGCCAGAAACTTTGTCCTCCTTTCACCAGAAACTTCTTCCCCTCCAACCAGAAACTTTCTCCCCCTCCCACCAGAAGCTTTCTCCCTCTCCCACCAGAAAGTTTCTCTCTCTCCCACCAGAAACTTTCTCCCTCTCTCACAAGAAACTTTCTCCCCACCCAGCAGAAACTTTCTCCCGTCCCGCCAGAAACTTACTCCCCTTCCCACCGGAAACTTTCTCCCCGTCACCAGAAACTTTTCCCCCTCACACCACAAACTTTCTCTCCTCACCCCAGAAACTTTCTCCCCCCTTCACCAGAAACTTTCTCCCCCTCACACCAGAAACTTTTCCCCCTCACACCAGAAACTTTTCCCCCTCACACCAATAAGTTTCTCCTCTCACACCAGAAACATTCTCCCCTCACACCAGAAACTTTCTCCCTCTCTCACCAGAAACTTTCTCCCCTCCTACCAGAAACTTTCTCCCCCTCACACCAGAAACTTGCTCTCCTCACGCCAGAAACTTTGTCCCCCTTTCACCAGAAACTTCTTCCCCTCCAACCAGAAACTTTCTCCCCCTCCCACCAGAAGCTTTCTCCCTCTCCCACCAGAAAGTTTCTCTCTCTCCCACCAGAAACTTTCTCCCTCTCTCACAAGAAACTTTCTCCCCACCCAGCAGAAACTTTCTCCCGTCCCGCCAGAAACTTACTCCCCTTCCCACCGGAAACTTTCTCCCCGTCACCAGAAACTTTTCCCCCTCACACCGCAAACTTTCTCTCCTCACCCCAGAAACTTTCTCCCCCCTTCACCAGAAACTTTCTCCCCCTCACACCAGAAACTTTTCCCCCTCACACCAGAAACTTTTCCCCCTCACACCAATAAGTTTCTCCTCTCACACCAGAAACATTCTCCCCTCACACCAGAAACTTTCTCCCTCTCTCACCAGAAACTTTCTCCCCTCCTACCAGAAACTTTCTCCCCCTCACACCAGAAAGTTTCGCCCCTCACACCAGAAACTTTCTCCTCTCTCACCAGAAACTTTCTTCTCTCAGACCAGAAACTTCCTCCCCTCCCACCAGAAACTTTCTCCCCCTCTCACCAGAAACTTTTCCCACTGCCATCAGAAACTTTCTCCCATCCCACCGGAAACTTTCTCCCCCTCTCACCAGAAACTGTCTCTCCCTCACACCAGAAACTTTCCCCCCTCACACTAAAATCTATCTCCTCTCACACCAGAAAGATATTCCCCTCTCACCAGAAACTTTCTCCCTCTCCCACCAGAAACTTTGTCCCCTCACACCAGAAACTTTCGTCTCTCACACCAGAAACTTCCTCCCTTCCCACCAGAAACTTTATCCTCCTCTCACCAGAAACTTTCTCCCCCTCTCACCAGAAACTTCTTCCCTTTCTCACCAGAAAATTTCTCCCCTCCCATCAGAAACTTTCTCCCCCTCTCACCAGAAACTTTCTCCCCCTCCTACCAGAAAGGTTCTCCCCTCCTATCAGAAACTTTCTCCCTCTGCCAGCAGAAACTTTCTCCCATCCCACCAGAAACTTTCTCCCCCACTCACCAGAAACTTTCTCCCCCTCACACCAGAAACTTTCCCCCCTCACACCAAAAAGTTTCTCCTCTCACACCAGAAACATTCTCTCCTCCACCAGAAACTTTCTCCCTCTCCCACCAGAAACTTTCCCCCTCACACCAGAAACTTTCTCCTCTCTCACCAGAAACTTTCTCCTCTCACACCAGAAACTGCCTCCCCTCCCACCAGAATCTTTCTCCCCCTGTCACCAGAAACTTTTCCCCTCACACCAGAAACTTGCTCTCCTCACGCCAGAAACTTTGTCCCCCTTTCACCAGAAACTTCTTCGCCCTCACACCAGAAACTTTCTCCCTCTTTCACCAGAAACTTTCTCCCCTCCTACCAGAAACTTTCTCCCCCTCACACCAGAAAGTTTCGCCCCTCACACCAGAAACTTTCTCCTCTCTCACCAGAAACTTTCTTCTCTCAGACCAGAAACTTCCTCCCCTCCCACCAGAAACTTTCTCCCCCTCTCACCAGAAACTTTTCCCAATGCCACCAGAAACTTTCTCCCATCCCACCAGAAATTTTTCCCCTCCCACCGGAAACTTTCTCCCCCTCTCACCAGAAACTTCCTCCCCTCCCACCAGAAACTTTATTCACTCCCACCAGAAACTTTCTCCCCCTCCCACCAGAAGGTTTCTCCCTCTCCCACCAGAAACTTTCTCTCTGTCCCACCAGAAACTTTCTCTCCCTCACACCAAAAAGTTTCCCCCCTCACACCACAAACTTTGCTCTCTCTCACCAGAAACTTTCTCGTCTCACACCAGAAACATTCTCCCCTCCCACCCGAAAATTTCTCCCCCTCCCACCAGAAACTTTCCCCCCTGACATCAGAAACTTTCTCCTCTCTCACCAGAAACTTTCTCCTCTCAGACCAGAAACTTACTCCCCTCCCAACAGAAAGTTTATCCCCCTCTCACTAGAAACTTTTCCCCCTGCCACCAGAAACTTTCTCCCCTCCCACCGGAAATTTTCTCCCCTTCCACCAGAAACTTTCTCCACCTCTCATCAGACACTTTCTCCCCCTCCCACCAGAAGCTTTCTCCCTCTCCCACCAGAAACGTTCTCCCTCTCCCACCAGAAACTTTCTCCCCCTTACACCAGATAGTTTCCCCCCTCACACCAGAAACTTTCTCCTCTCTCACCAGAAACTTTCCCCCGTCACACCAGAAACTTTCTCCCCTCCCACCAGAAACTTTCTCCCCCTGTCACCAGAAACTTTCTCCCCTCCCACCAGAAACTTTCTCCCTGTCCCACCAGAAACTTTCTCCCCCTCACACCAAAAAGTTTCCCCCCTCCCACCAGAAACTTTGTCCTCTCTCACCAGAAACTTTCTCGTCTCACACCAGAAACATTCTCCCCCCCACCCGAAAATTTCTCCCCCTCCCACCAGAAACTTTCCCCCCTGACATCAGAAAGTTTCTCCTCTCTCACCAGAAACTCTCTCCTCTCAGACCAGAAACTTACTCCCCTCTCAACAGAAAGTTTATCCCCCTCTGACCAAAAACTTTTCCCCCTGCCACCAGAAGCTTTCTCCCTCTCCCACCAGAAACGTTCTCCCTCTCCCACCAGAAACTTTCTCCCCCTTACACCAGATAGTTTCCCCCCTCACACCAGAAACTTTCTCCTCTCTCACCAGAAACTTTTCCCCGTCACACCAGAAACTTTCTCCTCCCCCACCAGAAACTTTCTCCTCTCACACCAAAAACTTCCTCCCCTCCGACCAGAAACTTTCTCCCCGTCACCAGAAACTTTCCCCCCTCACACCAGAAACTTTCTCCCCCTGTCACCAGAAACTTTCTCCCCTCCCACCATAAAATTTCTCTCCCTCCCACCAGAAAATTTCTCCCCCTCACACCAGAAGCTTTCTCCTCTCTCACCAGAAACTTTCTCCCCCTCCCACCAGAAGGTTTCTCCATCTCCCACCAGAAACTTTCTCCCCCTCACACCAAAAAGTTTCCCCCCTCACACCAGAAACTTTGTCCTCTAGGACCAGAAACTTACTCCCCTCCCAACAGAAAGTTTATCCCCCTCTCACCAGAAACTTTTCCCCCTGCCACCAGAACCTTTCTCCCCTCCCACCAGAAATTTTCTCCCCTCCCACCAGAAACTTTCTCCACCTCTCATCAGACACTTTCTCCCCCTCCCACCAGAAGCTTTCTCCCTCTCCCACCAGAAACGTTCTCCCTCTCCCACCAGAAACTTTCTCCCCCTTACACCAGATAGTTTCCCCCCTCACACCAGAAACTTTCTCCTCTCTCACCAGAAATTTTCCCCCCTCACACCAGAAACATTCTCCCCTCCCACTAGAAACTTTCTCCCCGTCACCAGAAACTTTCTCCCCTCCCACCAGAAAATTTCTCCCCCTCCCACCAGAAAATTTCTCCCCCTCACACCAGAAACTTTCTCCTCTCTCACCAGAAAGTTTTTCCACTCACTCCAGAAACTTCCTCCCCTCCCACCAGAAACTTTATTAACTCCCACCAGAAACTTTCTCCCCCTCCCACCAGAAGGTTTCTCCCTCTCCCACCAGAAACTTTCTCCCTGTCCCACCAGAAACTTTCTTCCCCTCATCCCAAAAAGTTTCCCCCCTCCCACCAGAAACTTTGTCCTCTCTCACCAGAAACTTTCTCGTCTCACACCAGAAACATTCTCCCCCCCACCCGAAAATTTCTCCCCCTCCCACCAGAAACTTTCCCCCGACATCAGAAACTTTCTTCCCCTCTCACCAGAAACTTTTACCACTGCCACCAGAAACTTTCTCCCATCCCACCAGAAATTTTTCCCCTCCCACCGGAAACTTTCTCCCCCTCTCACCAGAAACTGTCTCTCCCTCACACCAGAAACTTTCCCCCCTCACACCAAAATCTATCTCCTCTCACACCAGAAAGATATTCCCCTCTCACCAGAAACGTTCTCCCTCTCCCACCAGAAACTTTGTCCCCTCACAGCAGAAATTTTCTTCTCTCACACCAGAAACTTCCTGCCTTCCCACCAGAAACTTTCTCCTCCTCTCACCAGAAACTTTCTCCCCCTCTCACCAGAAACTTCTTCCCTTTCTCACCAGAAAATTTCTCCCCTCCCATCAGAAACTTTCTCCCCCTCTCACCAGAAACTTTCTCCCCCTCCTACCAGAAACGTTCTCCCCTCCTATCAGAAACTTTCTTCCTCTGCCAGCAGAAACTTTCTCCCATCCCACCAGAAACTTTCTCCCCCTCTCACCAGAAACTTTCTCCCCCTCACACCAGAAACTTTCCCCCCTCACACCAAAAAGTTTCTCCTCTCACACCAGAAACATTCTCTCCTCCCACCAGAAACTTTCTCCCTCTCCCACCAGAAACTTTCCCCCTCACACCAGAAACTTTCTCCTCTCTCACCAGAAACTTTCTCCTCTCACACCAGAAACTGCCTCCCCTCCCACCAGAATCTTTCTCCCCCTGTCACCAGAAACTTTTCCCCCTCACACCAGAAACTTGCTCTCCTCACGCCAGAAACTTTGTCCTCCTTTCACCAGAAACTTCTTCCCCTCCAACCAGAAACTTTCTCCCCCTCCCACCAGAAGCTTTCTCCCTCTCCCACCAGAAAGTTTCTCTCTCTCCCACCAGAAACTTTCTCCCTCTCTCACAAGAAACTTTCTCCCCACCCAGCAGAAACTTTCTCCCGTCCCGCCAGAAACTTACTCCCCTTCCCACCGGAAACTTTCTCCCCGTCACCAGAAACTTTTCCCCCTCACACCACAAACTTTCTCTCCTCACCCCAGAAACTTTCTCCCCCCTTCACCAGAAACTTTCTCCCCCTCACACCAGAAACTTTTCCCCCTCACACCAGAAACTTTTCCCCCTCACACCAATAAGTTTCTCCTCTCACACCAGAAACATTCTCCCCTCACACCAGAAACTTTCTCCCTCTCTCACCAGAAACTTTCTCCCCTCCTACCAGAAACTTTCTCCCCCTCACACCAGAAACTTGCTCTCCTCACGCCAGAAACTTTGTCCCCCTTTCACCAGAAACTTCTTCCCCTCCAACCAGAAACTTTCTCCCCCTCCCACCAGAAGCTTTCTCCCTCTCCCACCAGAAAGTTTCTCTCTCTCCCACCAGAAACTTTCTCCCTCTCTCACAAGAAACTTTCTCCCCACCCAGCAGAAACTTTCTCCCGTCCCGCCAGAAACTTACTCCCCTTCCCACCGGAAACTTTCTCCCCGTCACCAGAAACTTTTCCCCCTCACACCGCAAACTTTCTCTCCTCACCCCAGAAACTTTCTCCCCCCTTCACCAGAAACTTTCTCCCCCTCACACCAGAAACTTTTCCCCCTCACACCAGAAACTTTTCCCCCTCACACCAATAAGTTTCTCCTCTCACACCAGAAACATTCTCCCCTCACACCAGAAACTTTCTCCCTCTCTCACCAGAAACTTTCTCCCCTCCTACCAGAAACTTTCTCCCCCTCACACCAGAAAGTTTCGCCCCTCACACCAGAAACTTTCTCCTCTCTCACCAGAAACTTTCTTCTCTCAGACCAGAAACTTCCTCCCCTCCCACCAGAAACTTTCTCCCCCTCTCACCAGAAACTTTTCCCACTGCCATCAGAAACTTTCTCCCATCCCACCGGAAACTTTCTCCCCCTCTCACCAGAAACTGTCTCTCCCTCACACCAGAAACTTTCCCCCCTCACACTAAAATCTATCTCCTCTCACACCAGAAAGATATTCCCCTCTCACCAGAAACTTTCTCCCTCTCCCACCAGAAACTTTGTCCCCTCACACCAGAAACTTTCGTCTCTCACACCAGAAACTTCCTCCCTTCCCACCAGAAACTTTATCCTCCTCTCACCAGAAACTTTCTCCCCCTCTCACCAGAAACTTCTTCCCTTTCTCACCAGAAAATTTCTCCCCTCCCATCAGAAACTTTCTCCCCCTCTCACCAGAAACTTTCTCCCCCTCCTACCAGAAAGGTTCTCCCCTCCTATCAGAAACTTTCTCCCTCTGCCAGCAGAAACTTTCTCCCATCCCACCAGAAACTTTCTCCCCCACTCACCAGAAACTTTCTCCCCCTCACACCAGAAACTTTCCCCCCTCACACCAAAAAGTTTCTCCTCTCACACCAGAAACATTCTCTCCTCCCACCAGAAACTTTCTCCCTCTCCCACCAGAAACTTTCCCCCTCACACCAGAAACTTTCTCCTCTCTCACCAGAAACTTTCTCCTCTCACACCAGAAACTGCCTCCCCTCCCACCAGAATCTTTCTCCCCCTGTCACCAGAAACTTTTCCCCCTCACACCAGAAACTTGCTCTCCTCACGCCAGAAACTTTGTCCCCCTTTCACCAGAAACTTCTTCGCCCTCACACCAGAAACTTTCTCCCTCTCTCACCAGAAACTTTCTCCCCTCCTACCAGAAACTTTCTCCCCCTCACACCAGAAAGTTTCGCCCCTCACACCAGAAACTTTCTCCTCTCTCACCAGAAACTTTCTTCTCTCAGACCAGAAACTTCCTCCCCTCCCACCAGAAACTTTCTCCCCCTCTCACCAGAAACTTTTCCCAATGCCACCAGAAACTTTCTCCCATCCCACCAGAAATTTTTCCCCTCCCACCGGAAACTTTCTCCCCCTCTCACCAGAAACTTCCTCCCCTCCCACCAGAAACTTTATTCACTCCCACCAGAAACTTTCTCCCCCTCCCACCAGAAGGTTTCTCCCTCTCCCACCAGAAACTTTCTCTCTGTCCCACCAGAAACTTTCTCTCCCTCACACCAAAAAGTTTCCCCCCTCACACCACAAACTTTGCTCTCTCTCACCAGAAACTTTCTCGTTTCACACCAGAAACATTCTCCCCTCCCACCCGAAAATTTCTCCCCCTCCCACCAGAAACTTTCCCCCCTGACATCAGAAACTTTCTCCTCTCTCACCAGAAACTTTCTCCTCTCAGACCAGAAACTTACTCCCCTCCCAACAGAAAGTTTATCCCCCTCTCACTAGAAACTTTTCCCCCTGCCACCAGAAACTTTCTCCCCTCCCACCGGAAATTTTCTCCCCTTCCACCAGAAACTTTCTCCACCTCTCATCAGACACTTTCTCCCCCTCCCACCAGAAGCTTTCTCCCTCTCCCACCAGAAACGTTCTCCCTCTCCCACCAGAAACTTTCTCCCCCTTACACCAGATAGTTTCCCCCCTCACACCAGAAACTTTCTCCTCTCTCACCAGAAACTTTCCCCCGTCACACCAGAAACTTTCTCCCCTCCCACCAGAAACTTTCTCCCCCTGTCACCAGAAACTTTCTCCCCTCCCACCAGAAACTTTCTCCCTGTCCCACCAGAAACTTTCTCCCCCTCACACCAAAAAGTTTCCCCCCTCCCACCAGAAACTTTGTCCTCTCTCACCAGAAACTTTCTCGTCTCACACCAGAAACATTCTCCCCCCCACCCGAAAATTTCTCCCCCTCCCACCAGAAACTTTCCCCCCTGACATCAGAAAGTTTCTCCTCTCTCACCAGAAACTCTCTCCTCTCAGACCAGAAACTTACTCCCCTCTCAACAGAAAGTTTATCCCCCTCTGACCAAAAACTTTTCCCCCTGCCACCAGAAGCTTTCTCCCTCTCCCACCAGAAACGTTCTCCCTCTCCCACCAGAAACTTTCTCCCCCTTACACCAGATAGTTTCCCCCCTCACACCAGAAACTTTCTCCTCTCTCACCAGAAACTTTTCCCCGTCACACCAGAAACTTTCTCCTCCCCCACCAGAAACTTTCTCCTCTCACACCAAAAACTTCCTCCCCTCCGACCAGAAACTTTCTCCCCGTCACCAGAAACTTTCCCCCCTCACACCAGAAACTTTCTCCCCCTGTCACCAGAAACTTTCTCCCCTCCCACCATAAAATTTCTCTCCCTCCCACCAGAAAATTTCTCCCCCTCACACCAGAAGCTTTCTCCTCTCTCACCAGAAACTTTCTCCCCCTCCCACCAGAAGGTTTCTCCATCTCCCACCAGAAACTTTCTCCCCCTCACACCAAAAAGTTTCCCCCCTCACACCAGAAACTTTGTCCTCTAGGACCAGAAACTTACTCCCCTCCCAACAGAAAGTTTATCCCCCTCTCACCAGAAACTTTTCCCCCTGCCACCAGAACCTTTCTCCCCTCCCACCAGAAATTTTCTCCCCTCCCACCAGAAACTTTCTCCACCTCTCATCAGACACTTTCTCCCCCTCCCACCAGAAGCTTTCTCCCCCTCTCACCAGAAACTTTTCCCACTGCCATCAGAAACTTTCTCCCATCCCACCGGAAACTTTCTCCCCCTCTCACCAGAAACTGTCTCTCCCTCACACCAGAAACTTTCCCCCCTCACACTAAAATCTATCTCCTCTCACACCAGAAAGATATTCCCCTCTCACCAGAAACTTTCTCCCTCTCCCACCAGAAACTTTGTCCCCTCACACCAGAAACTTTCGTCTCTCACACCAGAAACTTCCTCCCTTCCCACCAGAAACTTTATCCTCCTCTCACCAGAAACTTTCTCCCCCTCTCACCAGAAACTTCTTCCCTTTCTCACCAGAAAATTTCTCCCCTCCCATCAGAAACTTTCTCCCCCTCTCACCAGAAACTTTCTCCCCCTCCTACCAGAAAGGTTCTCCCCTCCTATCAGAAACTTTCTCCCTCTGCCAGCAGAAACTTTCTCCCATCCCACCAGAAACTTTCTCCCCCACTCACCAGAAACTTTCTCCCCCTCACACCAGAAACTTTCCCCCCTCACACCAAAAAGTTTCTCCTCTCACACCAGAAACATTCTCTCCTCCCACCAGAAACTTTCTCCCTCTCCCACCAGAAACTTTCCCCCTCACACCAGAAACTTTCTCCTCTCTCACCAGAAACTTTCTCCTCTCACACCAGAAACTGCCTCCCCTCCCACCAGAATCTTTCTCCCCCTGTCACCAGAAACTTTTCCCCCTCACACCAGAAACTTGCTCTCCTCACGCCAGAAACTTTGTCCCCCTTTCACCAGAAACTTCTTCGCCCTCACACCAGAAACTTTCTCCCTCTCTCACCAGAAACTTTCTCCCCTCCTACCAGAAACTTTCTCCCCCTCACACCAGAAAGTTTCGCCCCTCACACCAGAAACTTTCTCCTCTCTCACCAGAAACTTTCTTCTCTCAGACCAGAAACTTCCTCCCCTCCCACCAGAAACTTTCTCCCCCTCTCACCAGAAACTTTTCCCAATGCCACCAGAAACTTTCTCCCATCCCACCAGAAATTTTTCCCCTCCCACCGGAAACTTTCTCCCCCTCTCACCAGAAACTTCCTCCCCTCCCACCAGAAACTTTATTCACTCCCACCAGAAACTTTCTCCCCCTCCCACCAGAAGGTTTCTCCCTCTCCCACCAGAAACTTTCTCTCTGTCCCACCAGAAACTTTCTCTCCCTCACACCAAAAAGTTTCCCCCCTCACACCACAAACTTTGCTCTCTCTCACCAGAAACTTTCTCGTCTCACACCAGAAACTTTCTCCTCTCTCACCAGAAACTTTCTCCTCTCACACCAGAAACTGCCTCCCCTCCCACCAGAATCTTTCTCCCCCTGTCACCAGAAACTTTTCCCCCTCACACCAGAAACTTGCTCTCCTCACGCCAGAAACTTTGTCCCCCTTTCACCAGAAACTTCTTCGCCCTCACACCAGAAACTTTCTCCCTCTCTCACCAGAAACTTTCTCCCCTCCTACCAGAAACTTTCTCCCCCTCACACCAGAAAGTTTCGCCCCTCACACCAGAAACTTTCTCCTCTCTCACCAGAAACTTTCTTCTCTCAGACCAGAAACTTCCTCCCCTCCCACCAGAAACTTTCTCCCCCTCTCACCAGAAACTTTTCCCAATGCCACCAGAAACTTTCTCCCATCCCACCAGAAATTTTTCCCCTCCCACCGGAAACTTTCTCCCCCTCTCACCAGAAACTTCCTCCCCTCCCACCAGAAACTTTATTCACTCCCACCAGAAACTTTCTCCCCCTCCCACCAGAAGGTTTCTCCCTCTCCCACCAGAAACTTTCTCTCTGTCCCACCAGAAACTTTCTCTCCCTCACACCAAAAAGTTTCCCCCCTCACACCACAAACTTTGCTCTCTCTCACCAGAAACTTTCTCGTCTCACACCAGAAACATTCTCCCCTCCCACCCGAAAATTTCTCCCCCTCCCACCAGAAACTTTCCCCCCTGACATCAGAAACTTTCTCCTCTCTCACCAGAAACTTTCTCCTCTCAGACCAGAAACTTACTCCCCTCCCAACAGAAAGTTTATCCCCCTCTCACTAGAAACTTTTCCCCCTGCCACCAGAAACTTTCTCCCCTCCCACCGGAAATTTTCTCCCCTTCCACCAGAAACTTTCTCCACCTCTCATCAGACACTTTCTCCCCCTCCCACCAGAAGCTTTCTCCCTCTCCCACCAGAAACGTTCTCCCTCTCCCACCAGAAACTTTCTCCCCCTTACACCAGATAGTTTCCCCCCTCACACCAGAAACTTTCTCCTCTCTCACCAGAAACTTTCCCCCGTCACACCAGAAACTTTCTCCCCTCCCACCAGAAACTTTCTCCCCCTGTCACCAGAAACTTTCTCCCCTCCCACCAGAAACTTTCTCCCTGTCCCACCAGAAACTTTCTCCCCCTCACACCAAAAAGTTTCCCCCCTCCCACCAGAAACTTTGTCCTCTCTCACCAGAAACTTTCTCGTCTCACACCAGAAACATTCTCCCCCCCACCCGAAAATTTCTCCCCCTCCCACCAGAAACTTTCCCCCCTGACATCAGAAAGTTTCTCCTCTCTCACCAGAAACTCTCTCCTCTCAGACCAGAAACTTACTCCCCTCTCAACAGAAAGTTTATCCCCCTCTGACCAAAAACTTTTCCCCCTGCCACCAGAAGCTTTCTCCCTCTCCCACCAGAAACGTTCTCCCTCTCCCACCAGAAACTTTCTCCCCCTTACACCAGATAGTTTCCCCCCTCACACCAGAAACTTTCTCCTCTCTCACCAGAAACTTTTCCCCGTCACACCAGAAACTTTCTCCTCCCCCACCAGAAACTTTCTCCTCTCACACCAAAAACTTCCTCCCCTCCGACCAGAAACTTTCTCCCCGTCACCAGAAACTTTCCCCCCTCACACCAGAAACTTTCTCCCCCTGTCACCAGAAACTTTCTCCCCTCCCACCATAAAATTTCTCTCCCTCCCACCAGAAAATTTCTCCCCCTCACACCAGAAGCTTTCTCCTCTCTCACCAGAAACTTTCTCCCCCTCCCACCAGAAGGTTTCTCCATCTCCCACCAGAAACTTTCTCCCCCTCACACCAAAAAGTTTCCCCCCTCACACCAGAAACTTTGTCCTCTAGGACCAGAAACTTACTCCCCTCCCAACAGAAAGTTTATCCCCCTCTCACCAGAAACTTTTCCCCCTGCCACCAGAACCTTTCTCCCCTCCCACCAGAAATTTTCTCCCCTCCCACCAGAAACTTTCTCCACCTCTCATCAGACACTTTCTCCCCCTCCCACCAGAAGCTTTCTCCCTCTCCCACCAGAAACGTTCTCCCTCTCCCACCAGAAACTTTCTCCCCCTTACACCAGATAGTTTCCCCCCTCACACCAGAAACTTTCTCCTCTCTCACCAGAAATTTTCCCCCCTCACACCAGAAACATTCTCCCCTCCCACTAGAAACTTTCTCCCCGTCACCAGAAACTTTCTCCCCTCCCACCAGAAAATTTCTCCCCCTCCCACCAGAAAATTTCTCCCCCTCACACCAGAAACTTTCTCCTCTCTCACCAGAAAGTTTTTCCACTCACTCCAGAAACTTCCTCCCCTCCCACCAGAAACTTTATTAACTCCCACCAGAAACTTTCTCCCCCTCCCACCAGAAGGTTTCTCCCTCTCCCACCAGAAACTTTCTCCCTGTCCCACCAGAAACTTTCTTCCCCTCATCCCAAAAAGTTTCCCCCCTCCCACCAGAAACTTTGTCCTCTCTCACCAGAAACTTTCTCGTCTCACACCAGAAACATTCTCCCCCCCACCCGAAAATTTCTCCCCCTCCCACCAGAAACTTTCCCCCGACATCAGAAACTTTCTTCCCCTCTCACCAGAAACTTTTACCACTGCCACCAGAAACTTTCTCCCATCCCACCAGAAATTTTTCCCCTCCCACCGGAAACTTTCTCCCCCTCTCACCAGAAACTGTCTCTCCCTCACACCAGAAACTTTCCCCCCTCACACCAAAATCTATCTCCTCTCACACCAGAAAGATATTCCCCTCTCACCAGAAACGTTCTCCCTCTCCCACCAGAAACTTTGTCCCCTCACAGCAGAAATTTTCTTCTCTCACACCAGAAACTTCCTGCCTTCCCACCAGAAACTTTCTCCTCCTCTCACCAGAAACTTTCTCCCCCTCTCACCAGAAACTTCTTCCCTTTCTCACCAGAAAATTTCTCCCCTCCCATCAGAAACTTTCTCCCCCTCTCACCAGAAACTTTCTCCCCCTCCTACCAGAAACGTTCTCCCCTCCTATCAGAAACTTTCTTCCTCTGCCAGCAGAAACTTTCTCCCATCCCACCAGAAACTTTCTCCCCCTCTCACCAGAAACTTTCTCCCCCTCACACCAGAAACTTTCCCCCCTCACACCAAAAAGTTTCTCCTCTCACACCAGAAACATTCTCTCCTCCCACCAGAAACTTTCTCCCTCTCCCACCAGAAACTTTCCCCCTCACACCAGAAACTTTCTCCTCTCTCACCAGAAACTTTCTCCTCTCACACCAGAAACTGCCTCCCCTCCCACCAGAATCTTTCTCCCCCTGTCACCAGAAACTTTTCCCCCTCACACCAGAAACTTGCTCTCCTCACGCCAGAAACTTTGTCCTCCTTTCACCAGAAACTTCTTCCCCTCCAACCAGAAACTTTCTCCCCCTCCCACCAGAAGCTTTCTCCCTCTCCCACCAGAAAGTTTCTCTCTCTCCCACCAGAAACTTTCTCCCTCTCTCACAAGAAACTTTCTCCCCACCCAGCAGAAACTTTCTCCCGTCCCGCCAGAAACTTACTCCCCTTCCCACCGGAAACTTTCTCCCCGTCACCAGAAACTTTTCCCCCTCACACCACAAACTTTCTCTCCTCACCCCAGAAACTTTCTCCCCCCTTCACCAGAAACTTTCTCCCCCTCACACCAGAAACTTTTCCCCCTCACACCAGAAACTTTTCCCCCTCACACCAATAAGTTTCTCCTCTCACACCAGAAACATTCTCCCCTCACACCAGAAACTTTCTCCCTCTCTCACCAGAAACTTTCTCCCCTCCTACCAGAAACTTTCTCCCCCTCACACCAGAAACTTGCTCTCCTCACGCCAGAAACTTTGTCCCCCTTTCACCAGAAACTTCTTCCC
The DNA here is from genome assembly GCF_030028105.1 of Mobula birostris. Classification (NCBI taxonomy): domain Eukaryota; kingdom Metazoa; phylum Chordata; class Chondrichthyes; order Myliobatiformes; family Myliobatidae; genus Mobula; species Mobula birostris. Next base: position 71,347 of record NW_027274972.1, read on the forward strand.
CTCCAACCAGAAACTTTCTCCCCCTCCCACCAGAAGCTTTCTCCCTCTCCCACCAGAAAGTTTCTCTCTCTCCCACCAGAAACTTTCTCCCTCTCTCACAAGAAACTTTCTCCCCACCCAGCAGAAACTTTCTCCCGTCCCGCCAGAAACTTACTCCCCTTCCCACCGGAAACTTTCTCCCCGTCACCAGAAACTTTTCCCCCTCACACCGCAAACTTTCTCTCCTCACCCCAGAAACTTTCTCCCCCCTTCACCAGAAACTTTCTCCCCCTCACACCAGAAACTTTTCCCCCTCACACCAGAAACTTTTCCCCCTCACACCAATAAGTTTCTCCTCTCACACCAGAAACATTCTCCCCTCACACCAGAAACTTTCTCCCTCTCTCACCAGAAACTTTCTCCCCTCCTACCAGAAACTTTCTCCCCCTCACACCAGAAAGTTTCGCCCCTCACACCAGAAACTTTCTCCTCTCTCACCAGAAACTTTCTTCTCTCAGACCAGAAACTTCCTCCCCTCCCACCAGAAACTTTCTCCCCCTCTCACCAGAAACTTTTCCCACTGCCATCAGAAACTTTCTCCCATCCCACCGGAAACTTTCTCCCCCTCTCACCAGAAACTGTCTCTCCCTCACACCAGAAACTTTCCCCCCTCACACTAAAATCTATCTCCTCTCACACCAGAAAGATATTCCCCTCTCACCAGAAACTTTCTCCCTCTCCCACCAGAAACTTTGTCCCCTCACACCAGAAACTTTCGTCTCTCACACCAGAAACTTCCTCCCTTCCCACCAGAAACTTTATCCTCCTCTCACCAGAAACTTTCTCCCCCTCTCACCAGAAACTTCTTCCCTTTCTCACCAGAAAATTTCTCCCCTCCCATCAGAAACTTTCTCCCCCTCTCACCAGAAACTTTCTCCCCCTCCTACCAGAAAGGTTCTCCCCTCCTATCAGAAACTTTCTCCCTCTGCCAGCAGAAACTTTCTCCCATCCCACCAGAAACTTTCTCCCCCACTCACCAGAAACTTTCTCCCCCTCACACCAGAAACTTTCCCCCCTCACACCAAAAAGTTTCTCCTCTCACACCAGAAACATTCTCTCCTCCCACCAGAAACTTTCTCCCTCTCCCACCAGAAACTTTCCCCCTCACACCAGAAACTTTCTCCTCTCTCACCAGAAACTTTCTCCTCTCACACCAGAAACTGCCTCCCCTCCCACCAGAATCTTTCTCCCCCTGTCACCAGAAACTTTTCCCCCTCACACCAGAAACTTGCTCTCCTCACGCCAGAAACTTTGTCCCCCTTTCACCAGAAACTTCTTCGCCCTCACACCAGAAACTTTCTCCCTCTCTCACCAGAAACTTTCTCCCCTCCTACCAGAAACTTTCTCCCCCTCACACCAGAAAGTTTCGCCCCTCACACCAGAAACTTTCTCCTCTCTCACCAGAAACTTTCTTCTCTCAGACCAGAAACTTCCTCCCCTCCCACCAGAAACTTTCTCCCCCTCTCACCAGAAACTTTTCCCAATGCCACCAGAAACTTTCTCCCATCCCACCAGAAATTTTTCCCCTCCCACCGGAAACTTTCTCCCCCTCTCACCAGAAACTTCCTCCCCTCCCACCAGAAACTTTATTCACTCCCACCAGAAACTTTCTCCCCCTCCCACCAGAAGGTTTCTCCCTCTCCCACCAGAAACTTTCTCTCTGTCCCACCAGAAACTTTCTCTCCCTCACACCAAAAAGTTTCCCCCCTCACACCACAAACTTTGCTCTCTCTCACCAGAAACTTTCTCGTTTCACACCAGAAACATTCTCCCCTCCCACCCGAAAATTTCTCCCCCTCCCACCAGAAACTTTCCCCCCTGACATCAGAAACTTTCTCCTCTCTCACCAGAAACTTTCTCCTCTCAGACCAGAAACTTACTCCCCTCCCAACAGAAAGTTTATCCCCCTCTCACTAGAAACTTTTCCCCCTGCCACCAGAAACTTTCTCCCCTCCCACCGGAAATTTTCTCCCCTTCCACCAGAAACTTTCTCCACCTCTCATCAGACACTTTCTCCCCCTCCCACCAGAAGCTTTCTCCCTCTCCCACCAGAAACGTTCTCCCTCTCCCACCAGAAACTTTCTCCCCCTTACACCAGATAGTTTCCCCCCTCACACCAGAAACTTTCTCCTCTCTCACCAGAAACTTTCCCCCGTCACACCAGAAACTTTCTCCCCTCCCACCAGAAACTTTCTCCCCCTGTCACCAGAAACTTTCTCCCCTCCCACCA